>NW_021777382.1:0-829 GCF_005508785.2 Acyrthosiphon pisum | reverse complement strand
ATACTGACTCGACTTTTGCGGGATCCGGTTGTATACCGTTTTCACTAATTATATGACCTAAGTACATACATTGTTGTTTTAAGAATTCGCATTTTGCTGGTTGTATTTTTAAGTTATGTTTTCGTAGTCGTTCGAATGCGTCGCGTAATTTCTCGTTATGATCAAGTAAACCTTTACCGTATATTATTATGTCATCTAAATACACTAAACATTTTATGCCCACTATACCGGCCATTACATTATTCATTAGTCGTTGGAAAGTACATGGAGAGGTTTTAAGACCCATCGCCATTTTCTTAAAATGCCAGTGACCTTGATTAGTCGAAAAGGCTGTAAGCTCTTTGCTTTTTTCATCTAACTTTATCTGGTAAAAGCCTGAAGCTAAATCAATAATACTGAACAGATTGCATTGCCCTAGTTGGTCTAGTATTTCAGTTATGTTAGGCAGCGGGTGGTACTCGTTTATCGTTACTTTTTTTAATGCTCGAAAATCTACGACTATTCTAAATTTTGGTATTTGGCTTGCGTCAAGTTTCTTTTTAACTAATAATAAAGGAGCGTTCCATGGTGAAAAGGAGGGTTCAATAATGTCTTCCCTTTCCATTTGTTTAATTTGGGAATCTATTTCGGCCATTTGCGCGTGTGGTAAGCGATACGGTCGCTTATATATAGGCTCCTGATTTTCTGGTATATTAATTCTATGTGTTAGCGTATCTGTATATGTTAATATATCCCCTGTTAAATGAAATATGTCTTGGTAATGTTCACATATTTCTAGAATAGATTGCCTTTGCTCATTATCCATATGATCACTTCTAATTAATTGTCT
>NW_021777381.1:0-1638 GCF_005508785.2 Acyrthosiphon pisum | reverse complement strand
TTTAAATTAAAAAGTATTTAAATAGTATTCAAAGTCAAGCATAAATCATAATATTATGTCTAAATTTAATTTTAAGATATGATAACATATAAATAATAACCCCTATAATTTAACTAACAAAAAGTTCACATTTATACTAATATCAAAATAAAAAACAGATAAACTAAGCCACTTTTTACATTTTTACATAATATGTTTACAAATTTTGAATAGACTTAATTGGTAGAAGTAGTATTGTACAAGAAAATTAAAATAAAAGTGTTTGTGTGTTAACAAACTGTACAGTTTTGTTTGGAAGAGTTGAGTTTCTGTTCACTATTTTTAACTTTACTATGTGTGAACTCCTCAGTTCAATATATTTTGAGACAAATATTTAATGATGGCGATGATAGGAATTCATTTTTTGGCCTGTTAAGGAGGATCTACAATATTGCCTATTTTTTGATGTTGTATCAAATAACTATAAACTTATGCAAAATTAATTTATTGTGGAAAACATCAAAAATAATATTAGTAATTAATTTTATGTTGATTACCTAAATTATGTATGTTTTGAACTGAAACAACTTCAGTATAATATTATGTAAAGTGAATACTTATTTTGTATTATGTTATAAATCGTTCATATAACGAATGTAATATTATGTAAATGTAACCAAAAAAATTATTATATTAATTAGATATTTTATGATATCTGTGATATTGATAAAATTTTCAATTTTTTATATAGATCTGTCTATTTGCAATTTGCCTGCGATACACCTGCGATTCACTTGCGATTTACCTACGATTTACCTGCGATTAAAACTTTGAACATAGTTCATACCAAAAACCCAGCTCGTGCTTTCGCACTTTATTGTTAAAACGTTTTTGTTGTTTTGTTTTTACTTATTAATTTCGTTTTAAATTTCTTACCTACTATAACATAACTACTCTTTTTTTTTTTTTTTTGGTGTTCTGATTCTAGTTATATATTAATAATAATGGACAACGAGGAAGTATTTGCTCTCCCAGATCATTTGGTTGACCATGACTACTTCCTGCCAGTTGTATATGAAGATGATCATATACTGCGTGAAGAAGAAGTAGAGGAATTGGTAGAAGAAGAAGAAGTAGAAGAATTGGACGAAGAAGAGGAAGAGGAAGAGGAACCAATTGTCAGAGTGTCGGAAACATACAGATTGATTCCTGGGGTTCATAACCGATCGAGGATATATGTTGACAACTTGGGATTCAAGTATTACAAACGAGAAACTCGTGGACAACGCGTGTATGTTTAATAGTTTATCCAATATAATAACCTACCTATTTGGGTAATGATAATAAAATTATGGCTAATCATAAATAATGTTTTTATATTTTATAGGTATTTAGTATGCGAACGGCAGAAGCAACGGAACCAGTACTGCCCTGCCACTGCAACTGTTAGTGCAAATTTGAACGACAACAGAATTCGTCTAGGGTACTACCACGACCATCAGCCCAGAGTGATCGACCTGAATGTGCCGTTTTTGAGGGAAACCATAGGTGAAAGAGAAATTGATCCAGCAGTTACAACCTCATTTATGAAAACTTTGTGCAACAACGAAATTATCAAGTGAGTCGTATTCAAACTTATCTATATATACTAAATTATTA
>NW_021777380.1:3758-4694 GCF_005508785.2 Acyrthosiphon pisum | reverse complement strand
AGTAAAATTAAGTTTTCGTTTTTGTCAAAAATTGGTTTTGCGTAAAAATTCGCGTTTTTCCGTTATTTTTTTAAGGTTTTTCCTGCCGCTTTTGAAAAGTATTGGGAAATTTTCACTTTTGACCCCCCAAAGTACCAACTACATTCACTTTCCTTTCAGAAAAGGTACAACTTTTGAAAATCGAAGCATTTTTACTGCTCCAAAAGTTGTCGTCAGACACAAAAAAAAAAAAAAAAAAAACACACATCATTGTAAAATCAATACATTCATCACTTCGTTCAGAATCTAAAATAACAAGTTTAACATCTTTAAATTAAATAGTTTAGTACTTAAACTAAAGTATAACATTTCCAAACAGTCTTGGGTAATATTGGAATAAACTATTAAACTAATAATTAATAACCAATATTGTAGGTAAATAAGATGTTTTTATGCTTTATAATTTTAACAAAATAATCTTTTATGTGCATAATATTGTATTAAATACTGAAAAAAACAAATAGAAAGTTTCAGTTGATTGCTTTTCGTCTTGATAAAGTGGAAACTGAATTTTATAGATGTTTTTGGCGACAATGCTGTACGTGAAGTTGTAGCTGATTTTTTGAATGGGGCAGCAGCAGCAGAGGCGGTGACCGTGGTGGAGGAAAAGCCAAGAACAATAAACATCTTCGTAAGCATATTCATTATTATTCTATTTATTGTATTACAACTAAATTGACAGTATCTTTGACCTACGAGAACTACAAGTGTGCAAAACGTGTGATAACTTTATTTTTAAATTTTGAATTTATATTTTAAGTCCATAATTCTGCTAAAACTGAAGTGTTAAGATAAATTATGGATTTTTATAATTTAAGATTTTTCACTTGACACTCTTTGATGATGGGACGATACTGCCTTGTTACTGGGAAAAGCAGTAACTAAAAAATTATTTTT
>NW_021777380.1:0-1314 GCF_005508785.2 Acyrthosiphon pisum | reverse complement strand
GACTTCTACAATAAATGGATTATTTATATATATAAAGTAAGGTTAAATATATAAATTAAATACGTGAGTAAAACACAAAATGCCCGTCCCACTTTGAATCAGACTGCGGACTGTCAGTTATGCATGAATAAATTAAATTAAAAATTCAAATAATATATTAAATGCATTACTGGTGTGGTTACAAATTGTGTTTTGAAGCTGTGTTCATAAATAAAGTAACTTAGCAATTTAATTATTATTTTGATATGCAATTTGTAGCGTGCTTTAACTCTATAGTCTAATAATTTATAAATATTTTAATTTTATTATTTCTTTCACAATAAACAGAAGAAATCACCAATTGCGTAATTAACAATTCTGTCTTCTTTAGGGATGCAATTAATGGCTATCCAGCGACAACACCGAGAACACGACACCCATTCTACATATTCATCATCTGGTTGACAACGGTGCTTATCTGAGTTCCAGCTACAGTATAAACATATGTTTGTCATGTTTTCAGAATTCTCTAATAGATAGGTCTTTAAATATTCTCTATATTCTAATTTTCTGACTGCCACCATCATATTGTCAGAAGGCAATTTCAAACCACCCTTTGATTTAAAACTAGTCCAACAACTAATAGTTTTATCATCAATTTGTTTGATGAGTTCTGGATATTTGTTAGCAAAACGGTTAGCAACATATCCAGCTACATATTGTGCACAATCTCGTTCGAGTTCATTGAAAGGTTCACTGTTTTCCATCTAAAAGGCAAGGATAAATATATTTTGTCAGTTTAGTTTTATGATTTATTTTATTTTTTAATTATAACATAATTAATATTTGTATAAATGACACTTATTAAATAATAAATCAAGGCTCAAGTCTCTAGCCATCCTAGGCCAACCGCCTTATTGTAAGAGCCTGGTGGTACACAAGTCTACAGTTAGTTTTAATTTACTTAATGAATAACTAGATTGTATACTTCAAATTCGGTCAGTAGGTCAAAACATTCTTTTGGAACTGAAGACTTCGATGCACGTCCTGAACTAGATTCTATATTGTCCTTTTCATTATCATGTTCACTGGGATCATCCATTTCATCAAATACATTTGAGTTCAACATTTGGCTAGTTAAACAGTCACTTTCATTTAACAGACTCTTTTCCATATCTCCTTGAGAATTTGTATTTTCAGTGAAAACAAAGTCTGAGTGCTTTCCCAGAATGAACCACCTTAAACTAATTATTATTTATAGATAGGTATAGCCAAATATTATACCATTTCTTACATATACAATAACAATTTATTTATTTGCTAATGTTAGTGAAA
>NW_021777379.1:0-899 GCF_005508785.2 Acyrthosiphon pisum | reverse complement strand
TTTCCATTTTTTTTTAGTTTTTTTTCTAAAAATATCAATCAAATTTTATTTGTTGGATAAAAAAGCTTGAAAATTTAATAGAAGGCTCCTAGTATATTTTTTCAAAGGCAGATGAAAAATATTAAAAATCGTTAGTCACAGTTTTTTTTATAAGCATTTAAAGTTCAAAAAATGACAAAATATGGAAAAATCACGAAAATTTGCAAATTATTTCGAGTTAGAAATTCATAAAAATTTTTCTTTTTAAATCTAAGATATGAAAATGTAATACAAGATTCCTTATAAGATTATCTACCTTTATCAAACAAAAAAAATCTATAAGAAAGTCAAATTAAATTTTTATGATCGTTTGAAATTCAAATTTTTACAACACTGGATATTCACTCGATTTCTCATGTAGCGATTTCCTTATTTTGTTCTAATTCAAAAACGAATAACTGCAGGTACATGAAATTTTTATTGAATGTTTATATAAGCATTTCCTATACACCATACAATTTTGAAAATATTTTGACTCTTTTTGAGCTGTTTACGGATATTTTCAGTTTTCAATTTTTTTAGTTTTTTTTTCTATAAATATCAATAAAGTTTTATCTGTTGGGCCAAAAAGTGTAAAAATTTAATACAAAGCTCCTGATATATTGTTACAATATCAGTTGAAAAATATTAAAAATACATATGCACAATTTTTTTTTATAAGCATTTAAAGATTAAATTTTGACAAAATTTATCAAATTTTAAATTGAAAAATTATTTTGTAGTTAAAAATTTATAAAATGTTCAATTTTTGTATCTAAGAATTGAAAATTTAAAACAAGATTCCATGTAAGTAATTAATTCTGTTACCAAAAAATCTAAAAAATACGTTTACACAGTTTATTTTTATAGTCACCCACATG
>NW_021777378.1:0-740 GCF_005508785.2 Acyrthosiphon pisum | reverse complement strand
GAGACTGTTGCTAACGTTTATAGTATTGCTCCCCCAAGTTTTATGTACAGCGGTGACATCATCTAACTATTTGCGTATTACCATAGGACATCGATGCTATGTATTATGATTATGTGTAGGGGCAGAGTAGAGGGGTCCGTACGTAGCACCTCTCCCCTTAGAAAAAGGATTTATGTCTCTAAAGACAGAACCATGCTTTTATTCTATTTAGATTAATAATAAATGGTTTTTTATTCAAATTAAATTTTTTTTATTCATATAAGACTTTTTTTAATCCGATTTAGGATTTATTTTCAACAAGGATTTTTTATTTAATTTAGATATATCAATAAATAATGGTCTTTTATTCAAATTATTTTTTTATACCTATTAGACTTTTTTATCCAATTTAGATTATTTTATCCGATTTAGGATTGTTTTTTACTCAACTGTTTTTTATTCAAATCTAATTTGGATTAGTTTTAAACAAGGATTTTTTATTGAATTTAAATATATCAATATAAATGGTTTTTTATTCAAATTAATTTTTTTTCATTCATATGACTTTTTTTTCTAATTTGGAACTTTTTATCCGATTTAGATTTGATTTAAAATAAAAACTAAATCGGATAAAAATGTCTTATATGAATGAAAAAAAAATAATTTGAATAAAAACCATTATTTATTGAAAAATGTAAATAGAATTAGTAATTTGTTAATAGAGTAACAGTTAAGCCTGATTGAATAAAAAATCTAAATCG
>NW_021777377.1:0-787 GCF_005508785.2 Acyrthosiphon pisum | reverse complement strand
TTATTACACATAACGCATTCAAATATTATATTTAATTACTTTTAAAATATCATGAAACCGATTTTAGGGATTGCGACATAGGTAGGTAGTAGATATATATGAGTATATGACTAAACAAAAATATACTTGCTACTTAAGTGCAATACTCATATATCTCAGTTATATACTGATATACATTTTTATGTTCACCTGCAGTACAATAACTATAATATTAATAAAAATAATAAATTAACCAAGACAAACTAAAATCTTTAAAAATTAAACCTTGAAAGCTGTTGAATCTAAGCAAAAAATAACTAACAAAAATATATTATATATTGCCGCGATTGTCTGTCTTTGTCTAACACACGTGGAACATAGAAAAAATGACCTAAACGCCTGACAAAAATTAAGGTACTTCTAGTTGTTCGATTTAAAATATGTAAAGATGTTTGAATTGGTGTGCAAGTTTACTTTGCATCGGTCGAAGCACTTTTTCGATTGTAGCAATATTTTGATGAGATTAAATCGTTTCTATATATTTTTTTATATAAAAGTTTGTGGGTTATATAATTCTGCAATTACAGAGATAATGACAGATAAATGATTTTGGTCGCGTTCTTATTTTGGTACATTAAAAAGCAATAACTAGTAGCAATTAATAAAACTATAACTAAATGTGTAGGTCTCAGAATTAATAAGAGCATAAACATTGTCATAGGCCGCAGCATTTGGTGTAGAAGGGACAAAGGGTCACGAAGGGCCAGAAATCGAGAGGGCAAACTTATGGGTCAGTAAATTGTGATTA
>NW_021777376.1:0-1320 GCF_005508785.2 Acyrthosiphon pisum | reverse complement strand
TCGTCTTAGCGCCTCGAGCGAACGCGCCCCGCGACTCTCGTCCGCCCCGCAGGACAGCCCGTGAGAACGTGTAGAGGTGACCAGTGGCCATATACCAGTTACCAATATCATCAGCATCACCAACTCGCCATCACGTACCCCCCACATCGTCTCGTCTTGTCCGATGCCTTTTTTTCATTTAAACTATTATTTCTTGTTTTTTGTTACTTTTTTTGTACCACATAATATATTTCATTTTTCGGCGTTCAAAATTTTAAAGCTTTGAGCATTCATTATCTATCTTTCATGACATTGTGTAATAAAATTATTTCTTCTATACACAGTAAAATGTTGTTCCTTATTTTTCGTATTAAAAAGTAAGATTTTATTTGTTTCAACAGAATAATAGTCCCACTGAACATGATCGTGTTCGCGTGGAACCCACAAAGAATATTAACCAACAATTTTTTTGTTACGTACTGAATCTCAATGAAATAGATTGAAGGTATTGGCCTCGTGGGAGCATATAAGTTTCGAAATGATTTTCGAATGAAAATAAAATTTGGTATTAAAGTATCATACGATTTTGGTTCAACATATATAAAGAATTAATGATGTTATTAATTCGGACTTTCCACGACAAATTTTAACATAGAAAACAGTTATAAAAGATGAAAACTAATAAAAATAATGATAAAAAAATAATATTATAGTAAAATATTTTGGTGACTTTAGTATAAATAACGATTTATTGAGTACCTACGTAGTTTTACGTTTTAAGAGCTTGCATCATTTTTCTTATAGTGCCAGCAATTACCGTGGCAGGACCAGTCCAATCATTTTCCAAGCTAATAAAAAATTAATCCTGATGTAGCAATAAAGGTAGGTACCTAAAAATATTTTGTAATGGATAACATCTGTTCAAAACCAGTGGCGTAGCGTGGGTTTTAAGAAAGTGTAAGCAGAAAAACTAATGTATTGGAAATTTATTAGTAATTTTACAGTCAACTACAAATGTACACAGCCGCCGATTATCGCTTTATCGGTAATACAAATAATAATAAACCGGTTGGTACTGTGGTGTATGCAAAATCATTAGTGCTTACGAATTGTATATAAATATGAGCCACCTCTACGACATTGTACATAAGCCGTGTCTATTAGCTCACGTAAGCAGTTTCAGAACATGTTACACGACGTCACAGCGTGTCAATACCAAGTGTTAATAAAATAAAAATAGATTTTCCAGTTTTTCCACCATAATACGCAACGGCCGATGACGATGACCAAAATATGGCTGTGTTCGTTAAAATTGTTATCTTATATTCTAAACATATTATT
>NW_021777375.1:0-808 GCF_005508785.2 Acyrthosiphon pisum | reverse complement strand
CATTTTACCGA
The DNA here is from genome assembly GCF_005508785.2 of Acyrthosiphon pisum. NCBI lineage: Eukaryota > Metazoa > Arthropoda > Insecta > Hemiptera > Aphididae > Acyrthosiphon > Acyrthosiphon pisum. The sequence goes on along the minus strand of NW_021777375.1, from coordinate 797 downwards.
ACAAATAAAATTTGATTGATATCTTTAGAAAAAAAAATTAAAAATTGAAAAATGATAATGTCCGTAAGCAGCTCAAAAAGAGTCAGGTTATTTTCAAATTTTTATCGTGTATAGAAAATTCTAATATAAACATTCAGTGAAATTTTCAAGTAACTACAGTCATTCGTTTTTTAAGGTAGATTAACCTATAAGGTATCTTGTATTACATTTTTAAATCTTAGTTCTAAAAAGAAAAATTTTTACGAATTATTAACTCAAAATAATTTGCTAATTTTCGTGATTTTTACATATTTTGTCAATTTTTGAACTTTAAATGCTAATAAAAAAAAACTGTGACTAAGGATTCTTAATATTTTTCAAATGTAATTGTAACAATATAGTAGGAGCCTTGTATTAAATTTTCAAGTATTTTTACTCAACAAATAAAGTTTTATTGACATTCATAGAAAAAAAAAGGTGGGTAAGTGGATTTCGCTCTGCTGTACAGTATAACCTATTTTTATATATCTGTGCACGCGACACGCATAAATATTAGAAAAATATCTATAGCATGACAAATGTAATCAAATGTGTCATGATCTTTAGTATGTGTAACTAGTGATGTTAAAATACGGTATTTTATTTTATTTTTTTTTGTATTATACCTTACAATACCTTGTATTATACATTTTAATGGTGTAAAATCCTGTATTAAAAGATTTCCAAATTTGAAATTACATATAATATACAATCTAAACTTGATTACTCAACCATTGTCCGTTTCCCATTTGAAAATTGAATCTTATTAATACAAATAA
>NW_021777374.1:0-1980 GCF_005508785.2 Acyrthosiphon pisum | reverse complement strand
TGAGAGCGGTTGGCCAATCTTTACTATTGTTGTCTGTCATGCAGCTAAGATTGCTTCAATATCTCTATTAGCACGTTCTACCGACCCTTGGCTCTGGATATGTCGTGGTTTGCCATGTACAATTTTTACATCACTCCACATTTCATTAAGATTAGTGATAATTGAATTGACAAACTCTCGTCCGTTATCAGAATGCAAAATTGACGGTGCCCCAAAAGTAGTATAAATATCTAATAAATTTATAGCAATTTCTTCAGCACGTTTTGTCTTTAGAGGCCGTAATAATACAAATTTTGTAAGATGGTCTTGGTAATTTAAAATAAAACGGTAATCATTATAACATTGTGATTGCATGTTGATTAGATCAATTTGTGCCCGAGAGTTAAAAGCTGTGTGCACAATAGGCTTCGAAACCAAACCCTTTTTCGGATTAGGTTGTTTTTTTGACAATATGAACAGAAGCTTAAAAAAACCATAATTGATTCTTTGGTAATGTTACAATATTTATGTCTTAATTCAGCCACCATTCTATCTCTTCCCCCATGTCCAATTGCAATATGAGTAGTATATAGGACGTCGAACATTTCATCAACTTTCAAATAATAAAGAACTGTTCCATCTGATATGGGTTTAATTGATTTTTCTTTCCCAGCAATAGTCATAACATCGTACTTACGAATCAATTTGTAATCTTGTGGTCTTTTTTTTTTTAATTTCGCACTTTTAACGACCGATATTTTTTCGTCATACTGCACGGTATTGATGTACCTATGCTGTGTTATCGTCCCGTTTTTTCTCATCAATTATCGAGAAAATTGAATTTTTGAATTTTATTTTCATTTATTCGATCTCCATAGCAAAAATGAAAAGAGTAAAATTAAACAAAAATGTATGAACTCACTGAAATCGATGTCAGAACAAAAAGTTTACGGTAATGTTGCACTGGATGTGAAGTGAACGTGAACTGCGCACCTACAAATCGGTCGACTTTGAAGGTAATTTCTATAGATGGATACTAGATACATGTTATCGCTATCTTAAGATAGTACTTAATAGGTACCTAAAGTACGGCCGTCGACACATTAGAGATTTATCAGCTTTATCGTACGTACTGATTATATCTAGATAAATCGATTTTACAACGCAAGAATATTTTATATTTTTGTGAATTATGCCTGAAAAATCCCGGAGTTATTGTCATTACCTAGGAGTTATTTCTAATTGCATCATTGACTGATTATAATAGACATTAACGATATTTACTAGTCAACATCGTGTACTGCCTAATTTGATCGGAAATATCGTTATTGACTAGTCATTAACATTAATTCCTTAATTTACGTCTTTGCCGGTAACATATACATATATTTGTCCATCATATAAATAATAAATTTAAAAAAAAAATAAAAATTATTTTACCAAATTGTGTTATTTTATGCCTTGGAAAAATTATTTCCGTTTATACGGAAAGGTTTGAACAATTAATTTTACATATTATTTTAAATATTTATTGTCTGATGGACTAATGTAGCTATGTAGGCACATAAATATAAACGCATGATAATTTTTAGGCGGTAAATATTTTTGTGAGCGACTGATTTCTTGTCAAAGACTGTGAATACGGTAAAATAACAATTGTTGAGTGGAGCATTGCTGAAAATATGCCTCGAAGGCACAAATATTGAAATACAATATATACTTCTATCACTCAAAGTTTAATTTTTATTGCACCTACAGTTGACGTCAATAAAAAATGTTAAAAACACCATTGTCAATCCAATACAATAAATTATCAGTTCACTCAGAATCTAAAACGTATTTACGAATAATTACCGTACCTACATTCAATGTCCATTAACGTAATCTACGAGTATACTTTAAATACGTAGGTATACCTACTTACCTATAGGTACACCAAGTATCGTTAATTCTCATATCCTTAGGTACCAAATCCCTACATAGTATATTCATATATTAAAT
>NW_021777373.1:0-1030 GCF_005508785.2 Acyrthosiphon pisum | reverse complement strand
TTTTTTTTGAAAAATAAAACTAAAGCTATACAAGTGGGAATAAATATTTTTTAACTTTTAATTACAATATTCTTCTTTTGAAGTATCCTTTAATGTATATAAAATATACAAACCCCTAAACTCGACATCTATCACTAAAATTTAAAGCACTTTTAAAAGCAATGATAAAATCGCTGTGATCATGAAAAATGTTAGACAATTTTTTTGGAGGTAATGATTAGACCAATGGTTGAAGATAACATTTATAGTCATAAATATGAAAAACATATTATTTTTAATGGAGGTACAATTAAATTATATTAAATACCCTGATAGATATCTTGAAATATTTAAACAAAAACCAAATTGTTACATCTCACCTCGTAGTGCCAAGTCACCTCGATTATATAATATAATAATATACTTTAGAAGTTTCAAGTACCCACGAATAATATTATACAATCACAACAAAATAACTAAAATAGTCTGTTATTCTAGGTTTTTTTATATGTAATTTCGTCCAAATTTGAACTTAAAATGAGTATAAAAATAAACTGTGTAAATGTATTTTTTAGATTTTTTTGGTAACAGAATTAATTACTTACGTGGAATCTTGTTTTAAATTTTCAATCCTTAGATAAAAAAGTTGATCATTTTATGAATTTTTATCTACAAAATAATTATTCAATTTTAAATTTGATAAATTTTGTCAAAATTTGAACTTCAAATGCTTATAAAAAAAAATTGTGCCTATGTATTTTTAATATTTTTCAACTGCTATTGTAACAATATATCAGGAGCCTTGCAGGAGCCTTGCCAAAAATTGAAAACTTACAATGTCCGTAAACAGCTCAAAAAGAATCAAATTATTTTCAAAATTTTATCGTATATAGAAAATGCTAATATAAACATTCAGTGAAATTTTCAAGTTTCTACAGTCACTCGTTTTTTAATTACAATAAAATAAGAAAATCGTTACGTAAGAAATCGAGTGAATATCAAATGTTGTAAAAATATGAATTTCAAACGCTCATAAAAATTTAATTTGAGT
>NW_021777372.1:0-1162 GCF_005508785.2 Acyrthosiphon pisum | reverse complement strand
GGCTGCTGCGTACATTCAACGTACTGAAGCCCAAAAAAGTTATGGATTATGGAGACAGTGAACCAAGCCACATACGTTCGTTGAATGCTCTAAGGCTCATCAAACATAAGTCACTAGTAAAAGACCATATACATGAAAATCCTCTAATATCTATATCACTGTTGAAAGGAACACCCCCTTACAATAATATTATAAGAGAAATTGGATATGACAAGTTTTTTATGCATTATTGGACATCAGCTGAAATAAATAACTACAGAAATTATTTGAAAACTCATTCTACTCCAACTATTTCAATTGATGCAACAGGGTCAGTAGTAAAAAAATTTAATCTATTCTCAGGACGACAGACTCACAGTATTTTTTTATATCAAATCGCTTTATATGATCGGAAAAACAAAAATCAATTTGCAGTTGGACACATGTTATCGGAAAAGCATGACAATAACTGCATTAGTTATTGGTTAATAGAATGGTTTCGTACAGTAAAGACTCCACCGAAATTAATAGTTACAGACCAATCATTAGCATTAATGCATGCCATTAGTAAATCGTTTACACAATTTTCTAATTTAAATGTTTGCCTTTTGAACTGTTCCAAGCTCATTGTGAAGGAACCTGGAGCAGATGTTCCAACATGTATGATTAGAAACGATTTTAATCATGTCATGCACTTAGTAAGTTCTTGGCCTGAACTCAAAAATTGTAACTACAGAATAAAAATTTTATATATGAGAGCTATTGGTTTGCTAGTGATAAGTACGTCGTTTGAAGAAATCAGAAATATTTTTAAATTAATTTTTACTGTATCTCTAAATGAAACTGACGGATTGAACAATAATCAATTACCAACTGAATGTGAAAACGCCAAAAACTACTTAAAACAAAAAATAGCAACCCATAGCACAAAAATTAATGAAGTAGAAGAATGTGACACGGCTACGGATGTTTTAAGAGACGATCTGGAAAATGAAAATAATGAAATCATTAATACTATCACAATTTTTGATGAAATAAAACAAATTTATTTATATTGTGAAGAATCAAGTAGATTAAATTCAAACAGCACGGGTGATCATGACAATATGCAATACTCACCAATATTAGCGAACAATTTCTCGATTTTAGTAAGTTAATTCCATGCTGGTCGGCTGTTATGGTG
>NW_021777371.1:0-814 GCF_005508785.2 Acyrthosiphon pisum | reverse complement strand
GATCGCGTGTTGTAGGTTTTTGGTTAGACTGTTGTTGGTCGGTCGTGCAGTTGGGTTGGGTAAGTTGGAGAGGATTGTTTTGTATTTTGTCCAGTTGATGAAGCGGTTAGTAGTTGGTGGGGACGATTATACCGGAGTACATAAGGTCTCCAGAAGAATGGGGTTGTGGTCAGAAGATAGCTCGTTGAGGTTGTTGATTTGAGTAGAGTAAGGTAAACGGACGAGAGCGATATCGAGTATGTCGGGTCTGTATCGAGTGTTTGTAAGGAAGTGTGTGGGGGAAGAGGGAGCAGTAATGGTATAGTCTGATTGTTGAACGTGGTCAAAAAGAATACGGCCGACAGCGTTAGTCGAGTGGCTAAACCACAAAGGGTGTTTGGCGTTGAAATCACCTGCCGAGATTTGCCATTCAGCACTTTTGGTCAACAAGTCTAAGTCATGAGTCGTGAGCGTGGAGCCGGGAGGTTTGCATACCGCCGATACAAGTACTTCGTGGCCATTAAGCTGGATAAGGACAGAAGAGGTTTGAATGAGTGTGTTAAGAGTTATGGGTTGGTGAACGATGTGGCGGTGGATTAGAACAGCAGTGCCACCGTGAGCAGGCGACCCGCGGTCGGGTGGCAGACCGTTCCTGTATGTGCAATAGTTAGGAATGTGAAGTTTGGTAGAAGGAGATATACGGGTTTCGTTAAGTAAGATTATGTCGGTTTTAAGTAGGAGTGCGAGGGAACGTAGTTCGTTAAGTTTGTGTTTGATACCGTTGGAGTTCTAAATATAGAATTTTTAAGTTATTCATTTGAGGCGAGAGTATGGA
>NW_021777370.1:0-812 GCF_005508785.2 Acyrthosiphon pisum | reverse complement strand
AATAGAAGGCTCCTAGTATATTGTTCAAAGGCAGATGAAAAATATTAAAAATCGTTAGTCACAGTTTTTTTTTATAAGCATTTAAAGTTCAAAAAATGACAAAATATGGAAAAATCACGAAAATTTGCAAATTATTTCGAGTTAGAAATTCATAAAAATTTTTCTTTTTAAATCTAAGATATGAAAATGTAATACAAGATTCCTTATAAGATTGTCTACCTTTATCAAACAAAAAATATCTATAAGGAAGTCAAATTAAATTTTTATGATCGTTTGAAATTCAAATTTTTACAACAATGGATATTCACTCGATTTCTCATGTAGCGATTTCCTTATTTTGTTGTAATTCAAAAACGAATAACTGCAGATACATGAAAATTTTACTGAATGTTTATATTAGCATTTCCTATACACCATACAATTTTGAAAATATTTTGACTCTTTTTGAGCTGTTTACGGACATTTTCAGTTTTCAATTTTTTTAGTTTTTTTTTCTATAAATATCAATAAAGTTTTATCTGTTGGGCCAAAAAGTGTATAAATTTAATACAAAGCTCCTGATATATTGTTACAATATCAGTTGAAAAATATTAAAAAAACATAGGCACAATTTTTTTTTATAAGCATTTAAATATCAAATTTTGACAAAATTTATCAAATTTTAATTTGAAAAATTATTTTGTAGTTAAAATAATGTATAAAATGTTCAATTTTTGTATCTAAGAATTAAAAATTATAAACAAGATTCCACATAAGTAATTAATTCTGTTACCAAAAAATTTAAAAAATACATTTACACAGTTTATTTTTAT
>NW_021777369.1:17525-18892 GCF_005508785.2 Acyrthosiphon pisum | reverse complement strand
TTTTTTCTTTTAAGGTGTTTCACAAAGTGGTATCTTACTATCTTATATTTAATCAAAAAATAGAAACTAATGAATACATTAGAATCATAATTATTATTATAATATAAAACAAAATCCTAACTATATTTATAACAAAATATTAAAAATAATAATTTCGAATGGCAGGGGGCTGAATTATACCACTAATACCATATTTTCGAAATTCTTAATTTTGCTATGTTGTGACGGCTGATGGTTTATTGCATTTAAATTGGGACAAAAAATAAAATAAATGGTTTTAAGAGATTGCTTACCATTTTGCTCTTTAGTCCTCACGATATGTGGACTATCACTACAGTGTACAATGTGTTCAATGCTCTTCACCTATCTGTAAGCAGTATAGCAGTGTATACCTAATGGGTATATATATTATATTAACTGCATAACATAATGTATTTAGCTAAAAACAACAAGCAATATGTATTAAATGACCTATTTGTACATGAGCATAATCGCAACTAGGGTTAAAATTCTGGGGGGCTACAGCCCAACTAACGAAATTATTAATTTAAAATAATCTATAAGTAGCTTATATCTAAATAAATAAGGAATGTTTTTTGGAGGGGTCTGAATCGTAGTCAGGGGGAGGGGGCTAAAGCCCTTCCCCTCTACTATAATTGCGCCTCTAAACTTGGGCCCTATTTATTGGTCGCACACCCACTAATATGTACCAAGTTGCGGCACTGCTCTTACCGTCTTACAAATGTATAAAACATATCAAAAAACTGTTTTGCGTGGGAAGGAACCGAGAACGCTGCAGTCATAACTAAGAAACGAAATTTTCACCACATAAAAAAAGAACTTTGGCTGTGCAATATCGTTTTTATTTTTTCGTTATCGGAACTTCAAAAAAAGTTATTAAAGTTTGAAAAACACAAATAATAATGGATTTTAAAACAATAGGAACTTTTTTCGTATAAGTAATATTATCAAAAAAATAAAAACGATATTGCAATTTAAATTTTGTTTCTTCGTTATGACTGTAGCCTTCTCGGTTCTTTGCCGCGCCAAAACGTTTTTGCTATGCTATTGCTATGCCGTACGTGTGTACAGTGGAGACATCACATGCGGGTGCGACGTCCTCTAAAAAGCCACAACAATTTTACACTATTTATCATCAATGATACATATTTGTATATAGACAGCTATTAAATTCGTAGTATGATAATGTCATTATTTTAATAATTATTAAGAACTTCTCAAGATGGTAAACAAAAATACGTTTTCTGATTTGAAAAAAAAAAAATGTTTATTTCGTATTTCTATTTACTCTAAACGAAAAATAATAATAATAATAGGTACAAAATCTGGGGCCCCCAATTACCATA
>NW_021777369.1:16312-17475 GCF_005508785.2 Acyrthosiphon pisum | reverse complement strand
CAGTGATGGGAAAGAACGAGTTCATAAGAACGCGTTCAAATTGTGTGAACTTCATATGAACGAGTTGATTTTCAAGAAATGAACTTGAACGTGAACTAAGTTCTTATTAATTATGATTTTGAACTTTTTGGTTTCGTTCATTGACAATTTAATTTTCATAGAACAGGCGATAGGATAACGTTTTGAAATTTTTTGTAGCCGATCAGGTTCCTTCTCAAGAATCAAAAGATATAATTTGTTTTTAATTTTGTTTATTTTTAGTTTGGATATTTATTTTTGCCCTAAAATCACAACGACGCGCCGTTGATCGCCGATAAAAATAGTTGGTATACCATTTATGGTATATTATTATAATTCTGTTGTAACTTGACATAATACAATAAAGTGTTATAAATAACATTCCCAAGACTAACATGTTCATACAAATTATTGTATGCTGTATACAATCATCTTGTTCCCCAGAATACAAGGTGGTTGGAAAAATATAAAATTATCTGTATTACGCAATCAAATTAATTTTAATTAGGATTTTGTTTTCGTTTATTACTCAACATTATTTTAACCACTACTCTATAATTATTATTTTCAATTACTAATAAAAATCGCCGGTTTCGACAATTCGACGCATAGTCGGCAGTCGCACATATTTCCAGGCAACGAAGTGCACATATTCAGCTTGTATTATATTAAAGATATATAAAAGGTATATCTTTAATTGTGCTCAAAGGTCGAGTGACCCCGAATGCAACGGCGATGGCCGATGGTTAGCTTGGTACCACGTTAATTATTATGCGTATTATGCGAAATATGTAATAGGTACTACTCGAGGTGGATTTTCAAATACCCATAAGCCAACAGTTCCCAAAGTGTGCACTGCGTTGCCATAGAACAGTGTCGGACTGGCTCGAAAAGGCCCAGTCCACGATTTGGAAAAAAGGGCCCCCAGGCCCCAACAGGCAAATAGAAAATGTATTTCTATACATTTTTTAACTGGTTTTACCTTATTTTCAATATAAAATTTATATTGAGTATATTATCAAATACTAAGACATTTTCTACAGACCCAAAGTACATTTACTACAAGAGACCCATCGGACTGTTTTTATTACCAGACAGGGGATATCCCACCTATCCAGGTATCCAACTCCCAAATTACGCCACTG
>NW_021777369.1:12896-14951 GCF_005508785.2 Acyrthosiphon pisum | reverse complement strand
CACACTTTTACTCTAATATAGAGTATATTATAATGATCGTAGGTGTACGGAAAACCTAGGGACCATAGTCAAGCCCGGATTAAAACATTTAGAGGCCCAAGGACCTAAGTTTTAAATGAGGCCCCTGTACGAAAAAAAATTAATGTATATAATGTGTTCTGGGGTGTAGTGACCAGCTGACGTCATATGAAATTATACCAAAACTGATGAAGAAATACCCTTTCAAGATTATTGAGTCTAACTTTTTTTATTTTTTAAGTTGTGGAAAATTAACTTTTTTTTATAAAACCATACATATTAAGCATTTATTTATGTATCTTCAAAAGTTTTCAACATTTTGATGTGATTTTTTTTATTTTAAAGCTATTTAATTGTCCTATCAACACTCCGATGTTCGCAATTGAATTAGAAATGCGCTAATTATTTTTATTAAATTAAAAAAGTAGAAAAAGTTGGAAAAAATTAGGATTTTTTAAAGAAAAACGTGTATTATTCCAAATAATTTATTACTTAGTATGGGTTTTTTGTTTTTTGTATTATTCTATTGAATTATACCGAATTCTACTGAATAATCAATAATACCTAGAATACCATCAAAGTTTGGTTTTCATAATATATTCCTGTTAATTGTCACAACTTAGTTTTCCTAGGATTGAGTCGGTTAATTGGTCGTCAATCGTTTAATTTTAAACCATTCGGTAAATTTTAGTTGTCATAATACAAAAAACAAAAACTCTTAGTTAATAATAAATTATTTGGAATAATGCACAATTTCCTTTTAAAAATACTAATTTTTGCCAACTTTTTTCTCTGTTTTTAATTTAATAAAAATAATTAGCACATTTCTGGTTTAATTTCGTATGTCAGTCGATAGGACAATTAAAAAGCTTTAAAATGAAAATAAAATTACGTCAAAATGTTAAAAAGTTTTGAAGATACCTATATAGACAAATGCATTTGTGATACGCACGGTTTTGATAAAAAAAAGTTAATTGCCCATAACTAAAAAAATAAATAAGTTATAAATTCAATCTATAAAGGGTATTTCTTCATCAATTTTGGTATATACTTTCATATGACGTTGGCCGGTCACTTCACGATAGATAGATATTAGGTATATAGCAATAAATAATGAATAATGTATCACTTTATTTATAAATTATAATTTACAAGCTTTTTTTCTAGCTAAATAATCATCTATTTTTTTTTAGATGATTTATGCAGTGTTATATAGACTATAACGAAAAAAGTAATGGATAAATCAGAGGCCCCTAAATAAATTCTTATTATCCAGGCCCGGGGGCCATGTCCCCCCCTGCCCCCCTTAATCCGGACTTGGTAACAATCAGTGATAATGCGAATACCAAGTCATACTCTTACCCAGTGCCGCAACAACCGGGGGTGCTAGGGGTGCGAAGAACCCCTTGGCCCCTCGTTAAATCATAAAAATGGGCCCCGGGGCCAGTGGCCGAACTATTTGGAATTTTTTTCTTTTAAGGTGTTTCACAAAGTGGTATCTTACTATCTTATTATTTAATCAAAAAATAGAAACTAATGAATACATTAGAATCATAATTATTATTATAATATAAAACAAAATCCTAACTATATTTATAACAAAATATTAAAAATAATAATTTCGAATGGCAGGGGGCTGAATTATACCACTAATACCATATTTTCGAAATTCTTAATTTTGCTATGTTGTGACGGCTGATGGTTTATTGCATTTACATTGGGACAAAAAATAAAATAAATGGTTTTAAGAGATTGATTACCATTTTGCTCTTTAGTCCTCACGATATGTGGACTATCACTACAGTGTACAATGTGTTCAATGCTCTTCACCTATCTGTAAGCAGTATAGCAGTGTATACCTAATGGGTATATATATTATATTAACTGCATAACATAATGTATTTAGCTAAAAACAACAAGCAATATGTATTAAATGACCTATTTGTACATGAGCATAATCGCAACTAGGGTTAAAATTCTGGGGGGCTACAGCCCACTAACGAAATTATTAATTTAAAATAATCTATAAGTAGCTTA
>NW_021777369.1:7952-12519 GCF_005508785.2 Acyrthosiphon pisum | reverse complement strand
TTTTAATTAATAAAAAAAATAATTAATATCAAATTAGTTTAGAGTATATGATTCAAAGAGGTTTTCACATAGGTCATTTTTTTCTAATTTAAGTAGATCATGCTGAAATCTGCTGTCACATGAAATTTGGAATACCCTGTATATGTGCATATTTAACAAAAATGTTTGCATAAAAATCCGGGCCCTAATAATAAACATTCTTTAGTTACCATCAATAGTTTCTAATAAACGTAGGTTGGACCATATATTATATACTTCTACAGAGAGTTCTATAGGGGGTCTGCATTAGTGGTCATACTATTGATAGATTTTTATTATAGGTATTACATTGAAAATTATTATACGATTCCATCGTTATTAGCATTTAACAATATTTTAGGCATGTGTCATTTTTACCATTGTTATTTTACTCACTGTTTTTTAGGTTTTTATGGTTGTTGTATACTTTTACCAATACCTTTAATTTATTTTTTACTTTTGCATACTAGCTATATTATATACTTAACATTTTATGTGTTGCTTAGGTATTATTATTATTATTATTAAATTTAATGTTTATTCATTCAAGCTGTTTATACACTTTATTAAGTACACCAACTGACTAATAAACCTAATAGATATAAATTTCACAAACGTTTCAGCAAAATGAAACACACTTTTATGGATTAACATTCCTATAGCTTTGCCATTCTTATATAATATATATTATACAGTGATTTATACACAGTCACATAGATATTATACATTTTTTTATTTTTTATAGATTGTTCCACAGTACAAAATGTAAACTACTGTTATAGCCTTTATCACCTAATATACTAATTCCAACTCTGTAACATATTTAAATTGTAAACTTATATTAATTAATATTAATATTTAGCTACTCAAGCCGTTTTTGTTTTACGTGTGCCACTACAACCAGTGGCGAACCCAGGGGGGTGGACCCCGGGTCCGGACCCCCCTTGGCTTATGTCATAGTTTTATTTTTATTTTTAAAAGTATGCATATAGTAAGCATGCATAGCATGTGAAATTCCTGGGGCTATTGACAGTGATACAATCGCTAGTCACAATATTACATGTGTAATTACATCTGATGGATATTTGGAGTTTAATATCCAACCTAGTGATGATAATTTATCTGGTTATAACAAAATTAATGTTAAAATTAGATATAAAAATTCAAAAACAAAATTATTTTATAGATTCAAATATTAATGATACTGATGCAAATTTTACAAATGCTGTCCCAAGTAAATCTATTGGAAAACAAGTGGAATTACCAAGGCAGTATTTAAAAAACAAAAAATCAAACTTGTCAGCTGAAGCGACAAGCCGTATTGAACGAGTTGAGATTCAAAAAATTAATGATGAAGAGATACATAACTTGTTAAAGGAAGAATTACTTTTAAAAATGGAAAATGAGAGAGAACTTCTGAAACGAAGAAAAATTGAAACTGAAGTCGCTTCTAATGATTTAATTTTTCGTAAAGAGAAACATTTAACAGAAATGGAATTATTAAAAAGAACTATTAATGAATAAATTATTAAAAATAATATATACCTAATATATTTTGTATATTGTTAAATTTGTTAAAATTTGTTTTCTCTAGTATCAAAAGTTATGATACTATAAAGTATAAAGTATAAATTATATTTTATTAATTAGGTATATGACTATTATTATATAAATATTTGTTATGCTTTTCAGTCAATTTTTTAAAAGGTAACCATTTTTTTTTAATATACTTTTTTATGAGACTGATATATAATATAATAGGTACTTGTTCAATAAGTTTTATAATTGTTACAGCGCATTATAAATGCGGGGACCCCGTAGATCACGTGATTTTTCGATTCAAACCGTATGCCGTGTGATAACTTTTTTCTAATGAGTCGATGGGCAATAGGGTGTTCCTTAGCCATATAAAAAAAAAAAATAATGATATTTTTCTGGTCTCACCCCCTAAATCGGTGTGTATACATATAAAAGTGAACTGCAAAAAATTTTAGGTCAATCTAACCTAACCAAGCTTTAACATAAAATATAATGATAAAAACACAAATATCTCCAATTGCCTTTTTAACAGACTCTGCAATATTATAATAATTTCTAAATAAAAATATCTTCAAGCAATAAATTGCCCGTGCCATCCACCGAGCTTGATGCATAGCACCGGAGGATGAATTGTTATATTGTTTTCCAAATCACCACCAAGAAACATTACTACTAATTCTAAAAATTCACGGTAATCTCCACGAGTGTTTAATTTTTAATTTATCTTTGACAAAACTAAGAATATCTTCCTTCACATTTTCTAAAATAGCACCACATGCTTGATCTTCAATCCCACTATTATATTTATTAGTATGTATTTCACACCATTGTTTTTGAAAATTTTTAAATAATGGAATACTTGGGCTTGTAGTAACTTGAGGTATTTTAATTTCAAAAACGGCTCTCAAAATAAGTTCATAAATATGATGTCTACACGGAAGATATAGTAAGTCTCTACCTAACTTTTTTTCAATTAAAATGCATGCTCCATTTAAACGACCGGTATTGGACGCAGTTGTGTCACAACACAGAGCTTGTACTATATTGCATAGTCCCCAATCTCGTAATGCATTACACACAGCTGCAGCTTGTTCTTCACCTGTTGACCGCTCAAGTTTTGGTACTCCTAAAATTTGTTCTATATTTTTGCTAGTTATCACGATTGGAAGTCGTTCAACAGTTGCATTTCTAGTTGTAGTATCCGGTAACATTTTTCCGTCCCAATGTACTACTGCGTAATTAGGTAGTGATTTCTTAAATTGTAATTTTATTGGTTCACCACGCTCGCAACGGTATGATTCTCGAGCTCTGTGTATAGAAGTCTGGTTTATTACGTAATCGTCTGTATTAAAATTTAAAGCTTCTAAAGTAGCCTGGAGAACATATACAGAATCTCGAATACTTAATTGACATCTATCTAACGCTCCGGCCAATTTTGGTGTTATAAAATTTATTTTTCCACGGCATTTCTTTTTTTTAGTTGGTGGTTCTATTAGCTCTAAAGAATTAATGCTGGTCTCTAATTCCGATATATCGCTACTTTCTAGACTATCAGTTTCTAAATTTTGCTCAAATGAGTTATCGAGTAATGTCGAAGTTGAAGCACAACTTGTATTATAAATTTCTTTTCTTTTCGATTCATTCAACTTTCGTTGAATGTGAATATTTTCTTTTATTTCTCCTTTAATATCTATACCTCCGAGACAACCAGGACGCCCTGGTAAACGCTGGTTTACTAGAAACTGTTTATCAACTTATATTTTAATTAATTTTAACGCATCAAAATGAGCAATATCAAATAACAAATCTATTTTTTTTTTTAAATCATTTTCTTTTAACCGATAAGATTCACCAACTTTTTGTGCATTTTTCTGTAGATTACGCCATTCCTCGTACAAGTTAATTAATTTAGTTATGCAATGATGAATAGCTCGAATAGGAATCCGGGCTTTTTCCCAAAAAATGCAACACTCTCGTACAGCTAACGCCGCACTTTCCCTAGTAGTAAGATTAACGGTTCTCATATTGTAGAAAAATACAGAAAGTACTTGCCCGTTGGATGGAAGTTTTGAGCCATGAATTTGTGTGATTTGAGATCCAATTAAAAATATTTGAAAATCACTTCTCAGTTTTATTGACATTTTTGCTATTTAAATTATTATGAATTACTAACGACAAACACAATAATAACCTTTAACACATAAGACGTTGACACAACTGAAATAAACGAGTATCACTAACAAAATAATATCTTTTATAAATTATAAAGCAAGACTAATACCTACGGAAACTATTAATGCGATAAGTTATAGATAAACAATACGTATTTCAACACATCTTAATCGTTTTCACAATCTTATCGTTTATTATTTATACGAGTATAATACGAAAATATGAAGAACTAATAATTACACAAATAAGTGTATAAGAAGTACATAATATTACTTAGAACATTGAACATTTTATAATTTTACCAAATATTATAAGCTAAGATTATTATTATTAATCCTACAATAAAATAATAAAATGTAAATTATAAATTTGTGGAGAAATTCTGTTTTTTAAGATTAAAACTTATGCATCTTATAAATTAATAGATTTATTAAAAAATGTTATATTATAAAATATATTGGAAATTTAATTTACTTGAAAAAACATATTATAAAAAATTACGATTTTCATAATGGTTTACGAAATATTTACGGAAATACAAAAATTGTCTAAAATTATTTAAAAATGTATTAAGCTCAAACTTTAACTTCAAGTCGGCACGGGTTAACTTTATTTAATTGACCTGAAATTGTTTTGCAGTTCACTTTTATATGTATACACACCGATTTAGGGGGTGAGACCAAAAATATTTTGAAATTGAAAATTAAGGAACACCCTAATGGGCAACCATACTATCCTTAAATCGTGGTCTAGAGGGATCCCCACCATTTTTGTCATAAAAGTATAAAACATATTATAATTAGTTGAGTGTAAAAAAAAACGCGCCAAGCGGCTGTTT
>NW_021777369.1:6841-7902 GCF_005508785.2 Acyrthosiphon pisum | reverse complement strand
TGTATAAGAAGTACATAATATTACTTAGAAGATTGAACACTCTTTATAATTTTACCAAATATTATAAGCTAAGATTATTATTATTAATCCTACAATAAAATATTAAAAGTGGCATTCGGGGACTGCCGCGATAAAGCTATAGCATATTAAATAAATAAAAAGTTGATATGATTTTAAATTTTTTTATTATTCTATTTATTCAGGAATTTGTATCATAGAAACTATAGTTTATGTTTTTATTGCTATAATATATTATATTTTATATATATTATTATAAATATATAAAATTAATAATATATTATTATATATTATATATTTATATATATAAATTTATTGTTATAGCAACCCATAACAAAACCATTATATTTATAAGCGCTTGATGTTCATAGTCGTTGTTATTTAAAAATAAATAACTGTTATCAAAATTAAATTATAATTTAGCTATGCGTTGCTATGGTCACCAGGTTGCTATAGTATGTATAAATAAACAAAGTGGTCACGCTTTTTCGTTACGAAAAATTTTTTTTCAGTCACTACACCAGACCTGCGATAAAAGCTATGCAATAGCTTAATAATAAAATGTAAATTATAAATTTGTGGAGAAATTCTGTTTTTTAAGATTAAAACTTATGCATCTTATAAATTAATAGATTTATTAAAAAATGTTATATTATAAAATATATTGGAAATTTAATTTACTTGAAAAAACATATTATAAAAAATTACGATTTTCATAATGGTTTACGAAATATTTACGGAAATACAAAAATTGTCTAAAATTATTTAAAAATGTATTAAGCTCAAACTTTAACTTCAAGTCGGCACGGGTTAACTTTATTTAATTGACCTGAAATTTTTTGCAGTTCACTTTTATATGTATACACACCGATTTAGGGGGTGAGACCAAAAATATTTTGAAATTGAAAATTAAGGAACACCCTAATGGGCAACCATACTATCCTTAAATCGTGGTCTAGAGGGATCCCCACCATTTTTGTCATACAAGTATACAACATATTATAATTAGTTGAGTGTAAAAAAAACGCGCCAAGCGGCTGTTT
>NW_021777369.1:3305-5721 GCF_005508785.2 Acyrthosiphon pisum | reverse complement strand
TTTTTTTTTGTTTGTAGGTTGTTTTTTGTTTGTAGATTAGTAGGGGGAGGAACGGTTGAAAACACGTAACTTGTATGTGTGGCAAGGATTCGTTGCTAAAAAATCCCGGGTGGTCACCCATCCGGGAACTAGCAACGCCGGCCGTTACGTACACTCAGTGCGTTTCCGCAGTTGAGTGCACGCACTGCGCCACACCAAGCCACACTGCTGTTTAGTTTGTCACCGCGACAACAGTCGAAACCTACACCGTGTCCGGCGTCGTGTGATTTCGTATTTTTATGTATATACCAAATTGGTATTACCAATGATATGAATATAATAATATAATATTATATAACATATTATTAGTCATCACTTTTCCATGCCCACCTTTTTTATATTGTTATTATTAATTATTATAGCCTGTTAGTTGAATTAATATTATAATACTATAATTATTTTTTATTCGTTGCTCTGGCGATAAACAAAGCGTTAGAAATTAAAATCCCATTTTTAGCCGGTTTTCGTAATTTGTTGGTAGTTTTTCCTGTGGCATTGAATAACTATTGAGAAAATCGAAAAATGGCCTTTCTCAAGTACCATCTTGATTGAATTTTCTAAAAGATTTAGGTTTTATATGTTGAAATCGAAGCACTCCTTCTGGTAGAAATTTTGTATACAGGATATAAAAAAAAAAGAAAAAATTTAAAAAAAAATAAACACCTCTGTAAAACTACTAGCTTCCTCGCTCCACTCAGAATTTAATATCCACAGTCCACACAGACAAACCGTCACCACTCAAAATCCTTTTTTCGTATAGAATGATATTATATCATTCAATTCAAATTTAATACCATATATTATACAGTGACCCACTTGAAACCTACTGTACAGCAGAGCGACATCCACTTACCCACCTTTTTTTTATTGAAAAATGTATGCACTACTTGTAATGACTTAATACTATGATATTATAATAAGACGTGTCGTTATTTATTTTACTATTTGTTTTTGGTTGTGTACCAGTGTTTTTTTATTACCATCCCCCAAGCTACATTGAAAATACATTGTTGGTACTTTTCTATCGAAATAAAAATAAAATATCATTAGGTATTACTTATTAGTGCTGTGTTATAAATATACAATATTGAATTCGGAAAATCCTCATAACCTGCAAAACTGAATATTTAACTACAGATTTTATAGGCATTAATCACACATTTATACTAATTTAAATCAGTTATCATTCAGTGTTTTAGTACCTACTTTATAAAGTGTAGAAGGATCTATTTACCGAGTGATCTTGTTCTATTGTTTGATGTTTGATTATTTATAAGTTAAAAGGAACTTTTTCGAAATGAGTAACTCAAGAAAACTCAGAAGTGATATGTGGAGATATTTTACATATGTTGATGAACATTATGCAAAATGTGACATATGTAAAACTAAAATTTCTCACAAGACAACTATGTCAAATTTAAAAAAGCACATTGAAAGAAAACACCCTTTAATAAATTTACAACCTGAAGTAGATGATGAAATAAACCAACCAAGTACTTCAAATAGTGCACAAGTAATTATCATTAAATTGTCATCACACAAAAAGTGACCAAGTGAAAATGTTTTAGATTTTATTTTGAAATTAGTATGACTTCATTATTATTTAATAATTTCACTTGGTCACTTTTTGCATTTTGGCAACTATGTTATTATTTAAACATGTGCAAATTGGTCAAGTGAAATAATTAAATAATTATGGAGTTATACAAATTTAAAATTAATTATTTAATTATTTCACTTTGTCAGTTTTTGTGTGATGACGACTAAGTATAAATCAATTTCCTTTATTTTAATTATGTTGACTGTAGAAACTAGATTAACTTATTGTATTATTGTTTTATATTACGTTAGGTTATTACTCTAGGATTACAATCCATGCCAACTGTAAGTCTACGTCAAGTAAATCCTTCTACATTAATTGTGGAAGAAAATGTTGACAACCCTTCCTCTAAATTTTTTGAGTCTTCAAATCATATAACTAAAAAACGTAAAACAACAAATACTTTGCTAAACTATATACCAAGAAAAATGACCAATACATATCAAAGTCAGTTGGATGATAGTTTATTAAAACTAATTTATTTAGATTGTCAGCCTTTTAGTATAACTGAAAATGAAGGGTTTAAACAATTTGTTAATTTATTAAACCCTGCTTATAAACTACCAAGTAGACATAAGCTCTCAAAAACCTCATTGCCTTTTGCTTATGAAAAGTTATTTAATGAAACCAAAATAAAAGTTCAAGAAGAAGCCTTATCGGTTTGCTTGACCACTGACTGCTGGACTTCTATTAACAATACAAGTTTTTTAGCTGTTACTGCTCATTATGTCGATCCGAATTTCAATTTAAAATCAGTATTACTTCAATGTGCTCCTT
>NW_021777369.1:0-3255 GCF_005508785.2 Acyrthosiphon pisum | reverse complement strand
AATACTGTGAAGACGATTGTCGGGCATTTTAAGCGAAGTTCAAATGCTAACCATCAACTGATGCTTTACCAGGAGAACTCAGGGGCCACACCAAAAAACTAACTGCAAGATGTAGCTTCACGTTGGAATTCCACATTCCATATGTTGAATCGGTTTGTTGAATTGGAAACCACTGTAAAGGCAACTGTAGCAATAATAGATGCAGATTTACATATACTTACATCTGAAGAATGGAAGATATGTAAAGAGTTGTGCCTTGTACTCAAACCATTTGATGAAGTCACAAAGTTAGTAAGTGGAGAGAACTATATGTGTGCTTCAATGGTTATTGTTTTGAGCAAAGGATTAGCTGATGTATGTGGAAAATTGAAAAATAAGCCTTTTGATTCTTCAGTGAAGGGAACTATTAAAGTTCTACAAGATGGCATCAATTATCGATTCTCTGATTTAGAAATGAGCAATACCTTAAGAATGGCAACATTTTTGGATCCAAAATTCAAACATTATGCTTTAACCAAATCCTTAGGAGATCAAACAAAAACAAAAGTTATAAACGCAGTTGCACAACATATAAGAAATAATTCAAATAATACCGAAACATTACCTGCAGTTTCCTCTGCAGTTCCAGTTGAAGAAAGAGATGAATGTTGTATTTGGGATAATTTTGATTCAGACTTCAGCAATAACACCTCAGGGAACAAATACGTCAAAAGCGATCATTGAAGTAAATAGGTACATTGATGACAACATATTACCACGAACAAGTGATTCATTTAGTTGGTGGAGAGATAACAGTTACAATTACCCTAATTTAAGTATGATTGTTAAAGAAAAATGTTGCGTGGTAGGATCATCTGTTCCTTGTGAACGAGTGTTTTCAAAAGCAGGTTTTGTCATTAGCGAATGCCGTAATCGTCTTAAACCCAATAAAGTGAACCAAATTTTATTTTTGAATCACAATTACAAGTTGTTTGAAATGTGAAATATTAGTTATTATAACTAATTATTATTAGTATAAAATAAAAAGTAATTTAATTGATTTTAAATATTTTATGATTATTAATTAATACTAGATAGTACCTATACCAGTTTTATTTTTTTGAAATATTTTATAATTATTATTATACTAGGTAATACTAGTATATAGGTACCAGTTTTGTTTTGTTTTGTTTTTTTTAATTTGTATTACTATTAAATAAAGTAGTATAAAGTTTTATTGATTTTAAATATAGTTTTTCAAAATTAATAAATGTATGTAAAATTGATAATCAATTAATGCAGATTGTTTTTAAAAATGTTTTACAATAGCACAACTTCTTATAAAATAGGTAATGTAATTATGTAATATTCACATGCACCCATTACATATTTTACATAACTGTTGAATAAGCTTAAAGTTAATAATATTTAAGACTTACGTAACTAAGTTAAGTTATTAAAATCATGAACTACCCAGTCCTACACAACTAAACAACTTTAAAGTTTAAACTTAAATTTTATAATATTAATAATTAATATGATAAATTGATAACAATAATGTTTTTATCAGAGTTATAAAAATGTAAACTAAGGACCACGATGTAGAGAAGACGTCTTCTCTACAGTCTACATCGTGCATTCGTGCTACGGACTTATAGCGTTTTCCACCATACCGCACTAGTAGAAAACGCGATAAGATATTTTAGTCCGCGATGTAAACATTCACCTTGCGGCAATCTAAACGACTATTCCGGCGGCAAGGATTTTAGAGGTTAGGGAAAAGATTTAGATTGTCGACGAATTTTTAAATAATGGTTTAACTTTATTGAGAAAAAAATGATACGTATAATTTTGTGTTGCTGTAGCAAGTATAAATGTTAGGAAGTAAGTATAAATGATACAAAGTAAATTCTATGTCAATCGCGAACAATCGTAAGCGCGGAGCGGCGTGACAAAACGTACGGAGAACGGGCACCATGACAAACTGTGACGGAGTGCGCGGTGACGTTCCGACGTCACTACGACCGCTAGGGAACAGAACGTATTGTGGGACAACCGTCGCCACAACCTCTTAGATAAGATAATTTCGGCCATTTTGTTGGCTTCAAAAACATGTCGTCTATCTCTAGTATTTTTATCTATCTGTGGTGTCGTCACTGTCCAGTGTCACTGTTGACTGTTTAGTCACCAGTGTTTATTGTTAAAATGTTCTAAGTTTATAGCTTAATGGTAACCAGTGCCAACCTCTAAAAACACTAGTCACCAAAGTCGCTAGTCACCATTAATTTTCGCAATTGTCGCAGTGACTAACAGCGACACTGTTGTCGCGGTGACAAAGTAACGGCGACGTGATTTTATGCCCATCACTAGTTATAAGTACTCAAATAATATTTTAAAAAAAAAATTGAGTGGGGATAAATTGATTTGTGACATTGTTCCATAAATAATCATAAATGTATGTATACTCAAAAAGGTACAAGACATTTCATATGTCCTTTACTCTCAGCACCCTCTTCCTACCAAACACAATAATTTTCCATAATTATTACAACAAACTAACATGTTTGAACCTGTGATAGTCCAGTTCATTTCATGACATGATTATTTTTGTCTATGTTTGAGCAATATTGTAATAAATTATAAAACAATCATTTGCATAACTTGGCATTGGTTTTTCAGCCTTCTAGAAGAGTCCTACTAATTTTTTTTTTACAAATTAGAGTACTCCAGCATTATATTTTCATTAAACTCAGAAAAATTTTGAATTATTTTTCATATTTTTCAACATAAAAAATTTTGTGTCATTGGTGTTATTGGTTTTAATAATTTTAAATTCAAAGCTATATTCATCAAGGTAAGATTTTTAAAATTTTTTTATTCTTTGGATTTGTGGCTTAAGTTTTAAATATCATATTTTCAAATTTATCATTTAAAATCTTTAAATATTTTTATGTACATTTTTATCAAAAAATAATAAATAATTATTTTAATAATTTTAAAATTTTTTTTTAATAATTTTAATTTTAATTTAATTTTAATAATTTAGGTACATATGATTTAAATTAAGTGCCATTCAATAATTCTAGTAATTGCTATAAGGGTAGTAATAAATAAAAGACTCCATTAAATTTAAACATATATAATATTTTGATACAATAAGTCATAACTCACAAATCTTGTTAATTTTTAAAATGTGTATAAATTAAAACAAAATTATACAATATAAAAAAAATATAGATGCCAAATTTAAACCGCGAGAGAAGTGCAGTATGGAAT
>NW_021777368.1:3405-4782 GCF_005508785.2 Acyrthosiphon pisum | reverse complement strand
AATCGCGAAAAATGATAGTAAGAATAGGGACTACAATTTGAATGGTACTACGGATGGAAAATCGATGGATTATCTAGTACTACAGAAATTGAGAGTTCAGAAGTATACGAAAGTTCCACACAAGTCACAAAAGTGCGAGTCGCGAAAAATGGTAGTAAGAGTAGGGACTACAAAGTGGATGGTGCTACGGATGAGATATCGATGGACTGTCCTAGTACTACAGAAATTGAGAGCACAGTCAAATACGAAAATCCGCGGAATAATAAAACTAACGTTAACGAAAAATCAGTTATGTGTATTTCAGAGGAACATGAAACAGGTTACATATATATAGTTTGTGTAGTGTTAGGAATAGTAGTGATAATAATGCTACTAATTATGATGAGTATAGTAAAATATTATAGATTAGTACGAAAAGAAAGATACCAGTATTTAGTTAGAACATTGGAATTCACGGGGAGACACTCATATCGAAATCGGGAGGAAATAGCTCTCACGAGACTTTAAAAAAAATAATAATAATATAAAATATATATAATTAAAAACTAATTAGATGATAGGAACGATTACGGTTTAAATAACAAAATATTTTAATTATAGGAGTAAGAATCTATTGTTTTGTGCCAATTTGAACATAGCAATTTTACATGGGGAACACGACACCAGTTCAGTTAATGGCGAAAATGTACCAAAGTGTTTGCCTGGACATATAGAAGTAGCGAATAATCACCTGATCGAACCATTTTCGGAAAATGAAATTAAACGTATTACACAAAGCCTTGTGACTTTCTTATATGATATGTCGAAAAGGAGAGGGAAATTAGGTACACAGTGTTGCAAGGATCTGGTCGAATATATGGATTATGTACCGGAACCGGAAACGTTATTGAATTATACAGACGAATATATGAAATAGGCTATTAAAAGTATTGAATAATTATTAATGATGTAAAAATAATATAGAAAATTAGTATAAATTAATTATGAGCTAGTTATGATTAGGATAAATAAATAAAAAGGTGATACAGTTCCTAGTAGATAAATACAAACTAATATAGCATGACAAAGTCTAACACTACAAATTATTGAACAAAATATTTAAAGAAAAAAACTAACATTTATAGGTTTATAATTTTAATGACAGTGGGAGAACAGTGGGTGTTGCTACCATAGTTTAATCGAACAGGCAACCACTGGAACTCGCTGACAATAAAACTATATATCAAATATAATTTCGGACATTTCGAGAACAATATAGTTGTTCGCAAGGTCATTTGACCAAGTAAAGATTGAATGAGAATTATGAAGCATACGATATATAGCATGATAGGGCTAATTTTCAAAAATTTGGAAGCTAATATGTATATATATTATTTT
>NW_021777368.1:0-1004 GCF_005508785.2 Acyrthosiphon pisum | reverse complement strand
CAAATTAAAAAAACTTATTTTGAACAGGATGTAGGTTATTTCAAAAAGAATGGTAGGAATTGAATTTAACGGAAGCCCACGGTATGATTTGTACTAAAAAACATAGGATAACGTACGCTCATGACCCGAAAACGGACGTGAGGTTAGGTGTATATTTAATACTGTGGTTAGCAAGCAGGGGTACGTGAATTTTATAAAATATTTTAATTAAGGAAATGAGGTGGCTTATCGAACAAATTAGTAAAATAATTGATCTGAATGTCTGAATTTTAAACAATACTACTAGAAAGAGAAGACAGAGAGTAAAAATAATAATAGTAAAATTTGTGAATAAAGTATAAAAATAATAATTCAAATGAGTTGAATTACAGAATATAAACAAATGAAAATAAGATTAAAAAATCAGTACGGCATATAACAATGAGTCATGTGATCTAATATTATTACATTTTGATCAGTGGTCCGTTGTTATATCCCGGACGAATTAAAACAATCGAGGAAAGGAATAGAGACATTTGATCAGTTGGTGTTTCGTTTAAGAGTTAGGAATATATAAATCGGAACATTGAACGCGGGCATTAACAGATCAAATGGCTAGAATAATCTCAATAAGAAAATTATACTAATATAGTCTCGTTGATTTAGTCAATAACGTGGGTTGTTGCTTTAATAATTAGCACAATGGGCGTAAGGGATTCAATCAGCAAGGTTAAAATAAATACAACAAATGAAAAAAATGCAAAAAATGTGAACGTACAGATAGCAATTAGTGCATACTAGAGAAGGGAATTTACATATACTTACTGACCTGTTACCTGAACAACATTTTAAATAATTATATACGCACTAACCCGCTAGACCATACGTTCACGAGATATTAAATCAAATATTAACACATTTAAGATAAAATATTCAATTTTTTTTTATTTTTTTATTCAATACAGCAAATATTATAAACAGTATATAAAAAAACACGATTTAACAAATGGTGTCGTATGAAACTG
>NW_021777367.1:0-1157 GCF_005508785.2 Acyrthosiphon pisum | reverse complement strand
TATAGATTTTTAAATTGTACGTTCGCACTACAAAAAGTCTTACTTTAAAATTTAATTTTTATAGTTTTACATTTGCCAATGTCAAACGTATCTCAACAAAAACACTCCACTATATTCCGTGTATAAAACACGCCAAGTATAAAAACATAACTGCTATAAAATTGTGATATCATTTTATAGGTAGCTAAGACTTTGAACTATAGAATAGATATCATTTATATGATAATCTGCTAAAAAATTGAACTTAACTTGGCGACTTTAAAACACTTGATTACACTAACTATTTCAATGATAGTACTGATAGTAGACTATATTATTATTATATACTTGTTGTAATATAGTATTTTTATATTTTGAACTTAATTCGTCAAGCTAAGTTCAATTTTTTTATTTTTAGCAGATTATTTTAACATAAATGATATCTATAGTTCAAATACTTTGCTATCTACAAAATGATATCACACCTTTTAGAGACTTTTTTTTATACCTAACAGTTTTACAATGATGTTTTTTTCTTTTTTTTTTAAAAAATTATTTTATAAAATAAGTTTATGTTTATAAATGGTTACCATTGGTTGCAGATTATAATGGTAGAAATTTGTAATATTATTATTTTTATATTATAATTCGGGCCGCGGGAAATATCAAATATTATCTAATAAATAGTTAAAAAATACGCGCTACAATAATTCATAGTTAAATTGACTTTACGTTATACTATATAAGTTGATATTGTTCAAAATGATTAGAAACCTACACCATTGCTTCTACGTGCAGTTTCCAATATTAGATAATTGTATTTTCTTTTTTTTTTATTATTATTTAAAATACAACTCCAATCTATACAATTTTTTGTACAATAATTAAATTTGATGAAAAAAGAAGAATATAAAATTGACGGCGAATATTAAGGTTGGGAAGTTATCCATTTTTTTTCGTGAATTGTGTTTCACCCTGTATTATATTCCAGCAGTTTAGCGTGTGTTTTGCGTATGTGTGTATTATAAGGCGTTCAATTTTATTTTTATACTTAGCTCGACACTGCCAAGTCGTTGGATCTGATATATATTAACTTGGAATTAATATAAACAATTAAAACACGCTTGGAATTCCTCAAACTAATATTATGTACGATGAAAATGAAAACATGATAAAGC
>NW_021777366.1:0-1527 GCF_005508785.2 Acyrthosiphon pisum | reverse complement strand
TTACGCCGGAAAAGCTCTGTGTCCATGATTGTCGATGAACCCGGTACCCAATTATTGCCAATATTTAAATATTAATTAATGTATTTCATTAATTTTTTTTCATAGACGATTGGCATACAACGCAACGTCATTGACGATCCAGACGTACAAAAAACATATCATATCTTTATACGAGACCGCGATCACCAGTTTCCCTTTGAATGGGGATTCGTTGCCAAGTCGTTGTCAGAACTCGGCAAAGGCAAACGGCTCGTTAGTAAACCGGTTGGAAGACTCAATTGGACACATAATACGTTCACTTGTCGATCCACGGAAAACAAGACAAAAATCAATAAGTGTCCAATGTACAGCGGTAAGTATCTCTCAAGTAGATAATATTCCGTTTTATGTTTGTAAAAATACTTATATCACTCAATTGGTTTTCAGAGTTCAAGACAAACGATTAAGAACAACTCAACATGTCGCAGATGGACCTAGTACGGCTACTGATTCGTGAGTTTCAATAAATGTACACGAAAAAACCTTATACTTAAAAATTTTAATAATTTTTTCCAGACATTTACTTGACAATGACGAGACTGGCTTGGAGGCAACAGTCGTTGTGCCAAAACACCTCAAAACAGTTCTAAAAGTAAAAGGATTCCATGACAAATTACCCAAAAACCACAAAATGCTCATTTTGTATCGTGATCTGTTAAAACAAAGCCACCCAAATCAGGAAAGGGCCGTACTGAACTATGTCGCCATCATAAGTCGGGTCTTCAAGTACGTTTCATCAGCTATTGAAAAAGCCGAAAAACCACCGCAACATTGGTCAGATATGCTTCAGGAAGATCAACTAGTCATTCAATACCTGGATAAGTGAGTTAACCCTATTGAATATCAAAATCATTACAATCCAAACCAACCTCAATACACTGTGTACCTGAGCGATTAACTCTTTCCGATAACATTTGACCTCTACGACAATAACTAGTTATCTCAAGCAGCTTCGTGTCTTATATACAAAAACTATTAAAATGTTTTCTTTTTCAGATATCGATTTTCCAAAAAATCCTGCGTCTCCCACACAACCGTGCCCTTTAGTGTTAAGTCGTATTAACTACTCGATGGAAGTGCTATCTAACTATTATAAAGGGGTCGGATTGTTTATAAAATATATTTGTTAATTGTATCGTTATTTTTGTAGAATGTGTATGCTTGGCCAACGTATACCTCGTGAATGGTAAATGGAACATACCTGGGGTAGTAGATCCTACAGACCATATATCATCACACATTACACCCGAAAGTTCTGTAAACAGTATGTGTGATATAACCAGTGTATTAGATCCTATAGACATTATTTCAACACACCTTACGCCGGAAAGCTCTGTGTCCATGATTGTCGATGAACCGGTACCAATTATTGCCAATATTTTAATATTAATTAATGTATTTCATTAATTTTTTTTCATAGACGATTGGCATACAACGCAACGTCATTGACGATCCAGACGTACAAAAAACATATCATATCCTTAAAGG
>NW_021777365.1:0-631 GCF_005508785.2 Acyrthosiphon pisum | reverse complement strand
AGTTTGCATATTGCACTTTTTAAGGTTTTAAGACTTTATTAGTAACTTATAGACAACTATCGGTCGTGTAGAAACAGCCATAAAATTACATGTTAATATATTTTAAAAAGTATAGAATTATTTTTTACAAAGTTATATGTAAAGTTTTATAGAACCTATTTACCTATGTGATCTACTTTGGTTCTTTAATTAGTAAATTGGGCTGAGAAAGAGTAGAAAAAAAACTCTACGGTGTTGAACATTAATTTAAGTGTTCATTATATTATTTTATTTATATATACCAACAAAAAAATAATACATTTTGATACAATTGTTATCTTTGAATTTATAATATTTTTTTTGTACAAATTTTACGTTGGATTTTTTTAAAATATAAAATAGTGTTGGTATGATAATCATAAGATTAAATTTAAACATTATGTACCTATATTATTATTTTTTATTTATTTAATATATTATAAAAGTTCTAATTGTATGTAATTTAATTAATTGAATGGTTTTAAGTTTTAGAGATTTTGTAAAAAATAATCTCCAATAAATATTTCCTAATATGTTTCACATTACCAATTGGAAGTGTCACCACAGAAAGGAGTTTTTCTTAGTTGAAAATAATAAAGAATCATCTTCGATC
>NW_021777364.1:0-803 GCF_005508785.2 Acyrthosiphon pisum | reverse complement strand
AGAAACTCAAATTTAAATTTTTATGAGCGTTTGAAATTTATATTTTTACAACATTTGATATTCACTCGATTCTTACGTAACGATTTTCTTATTTTGTTGTAATTAAAAAACGAGTGACTGTAGATACTTGAAAATTTCACTGAATGTTTATATTAGCATTTTCTATATACGATAAAATTTTGAAATTAATTTGACTCTTTTTGAGCTGCTTACGGACATTGTAAGTTTTCAATTTTTTTAGTTTTTTTTCTATAAATATCAATAAAGTTTTATTTATTGGGCCAAAAAGTGTAAAAAATTAATACAAGGCTCCTGATACATTGTTATAATAGCAGTTGAAAAATATTAAAAATACATAGGCACAATTATTTTTTATAAGCATTTGAATTTGAAATTTTGACAAAATTTATCAAATTTAAAATTGAATAATTATTTTGTAGTTAAAAATTTATAAAATGTTCAACTTTTATATCTAAGGATTGAAAATTTAAAACAAGATTCTACGTAAATATTTAATTCTGTTACCAAAAATTCTAAGAAATACATAAGCACAGTTTATTTTTATAGTCATTTTAAGTTCAAATTTGGACGAAATTACATATTAAAAAACCTGGAATAACTATTTTAGTTATTTTGTTGTGATTGCATAATATTATTTGTGAGTACTTGAAACTTCTAAAGTATACTATTATATATCTATGATAGTACCACGGTTTGTTGTTGATGTATAACGCGTTACCTAATGGATATCGTGATATGATTAATTTGGAATTTATTATTGATACCTATTATAGGTCAATTTT
>NW_021777363.1:0-1584 GCF_005508785.2 Acyrthosiphon pisum | reverse complement strand
GATTCGGGTTCCCGCCGCGCAGCCGACGACGCCGCGGGAATTTACGTGGACCGGCAATGTTTGTGTATGGAGACAGCAGGCCCCGAGCGTGGCCGGATGTCCGCCGCCCGCCTCCTGTGCCGGAATTCTACGTGGGCCCCGGCGTGGTTTGATGTGGACGGACCGCCGCCACTCCCCGTGTTGCGTGGCGGCATCGAGGTTCACATACCCGCCCCCACCGCCCCGTCGTTCCGGTCCCAGTGCTGCGGGAGTTCCCGCCGCGGCCGGAAGTGCATAACGCTGCACAAGCAAGCGTAAGTAATCTATAATTGTTGGAAACAAATTTAATCGTTATTGCATAACTTTATATCATGTCCAGGTTACCAGACAACGGTGACGTGCAATTCATAATTTTTCTCGTCATATTCACAATCATCACAATCATCATACATATTCATATCATATCATCGTGAGTTTGCCTTTTATAACACTGTACATCATAATATTATCATTTAAAATATCTACCTGTCTTGTAAACTATTAATATTGTATATATAACTTTAATATAACCATGTAAAATAAAAATGATTGTGTCCATTTTGTGTTGTAAATTTTTTTTATATGTAAAATATTATGTAATGTGTAACACGCCATGTATAACCTATAATCATATCATATTTAAATAATGTCTACCTATGTACCTGCTTTCATTTTGTAAATTTCTATACATCGTTGTTAAATACTTACTGTACCTACCCATCTCTATTGCAAAATTATAAAATGTATAATATTATGTTATGTGTAGGTATAAATTTTAAAGCATTGTTTAACTACCTACTGCACAATTTATAATAAACACGTCTTGTACTCTTGTCAATGAAAAAATTCTTTTGAAATTTTTCTTCGAAAACGCAATAGATTTAATAATTTATTTTGTTTATTTGTGTAGGTATCCACCATAGGGTTTTCAAATTCAAAATATATTTATGTTTAATGTACTATTTTCTTTGCACAGGAGAAATTTGATGTCTATATTATTTCTGCTGTTCAAAATATGAACTTACGTACTTATGTAGGTACTGTAAAAACAATGAGGAACCTTTAAAAAAGATATTAATAATTAATATAATTTAATCATACATGTCTATAATATTATATTATTATCAGCCAGGTCAACTGCAGATAGTTTTTAAATCGTATTTTATAATACCTAAGTGGAAAAACACACCCTGATTTTCATCAAAGACTAATACAGTAATACATTAGAGTAATACAAGACCAAATTTGAACCAGGCTAAATGTTTTCTGTAATATCTAATTAGGTAACAGGAAAATATAAATATAGTAGGTAATGATTAAATATTAAACACACGGTTATATTTTATTTTATCTCTTAAAAGCGACACAACAAAATCGTAACAAAAATAATAGTAAATAGGTACATACTTCTTGGTTTAAACTTATAATAAAAAATTGCAAATAATTTGTTTAACCCTAGGTCGCACGCATTTAAAATATTCACGAGAATACACGCACACGGTCTTTTTGTCACACACAGTATGGCGTAAATCGTAGTCAACTAACATTTGACTTAAGTCGCAATAA
>NW_021777362.1:0-914 GCF_005508785.2 Acyrthosiphon pisum | reverse complement strand
TTCTGAGAGGAAAGTGAATCTAGTTGGTACTTTGGGGGGGTCAAAAGTAAAATTTTTCCAATAGTTTTCAAATGCGCCGTGAAAACAAAAGAAAAATTAAGGAAAAACAGGAATTTTTACGCAAAATCTGTTTTCGAGAAAATTGATTTTGGTTTTTGGTGTAACTTTAAAACGAATGACTGTAAATACATGAAATTTTCACTGGTTGTTTATATTTTCATTTTCTATACGTGATAAAATTTTCAAAATATTTTGATTTATTTTGAGCAGTTTACGGACAATTTCAGTTTCCAATTTAATTAGTTTTTATTTCTATGAATGTCAATAAAACTTTATTTGTTGAGTAAAAATACTTGAAAATTTAATACAAGGTTCCTACTATATTGTTACAAAGACATTTGAAAAATATTAAAAATCCTTAGTCACAGTTTTTTTTTATTATCCTTTAAAGTTCAAAAATTGACAAAATATGGAAAAATCACGAAAATTACCTAATTATTTTGAGTTTATAATTCATAAAAATTTTTCTTTTTAGAACTAAGATTTTAAAGTGTAATACAAGATTCCTTATAGGATAATCTACCTTTATCAAAAAAAAAGTGTCTATAAGAAACTCAAATTAAATTTTTATGAGCGTTTGAAATTCATATTTTTACAACATTTGATATTCACTCGATTTCTTACGTAACGATTTTCTTATTTTGTTGTAATTCAAAAACGAATGACTGTAGGAACTTGAACATTTTACTGAATGTTTATATTAGCATTTTATTTATACGATAAAATTTTGAAAATAATTTGACTCTTTTTGAGCTGTTTACGGACATTGTAAGTTTTCAATTTTTTTAGTTTTTTTTTTCTATAAATATCAATAAAGTTTTATCTATTGGACCAAAAAGTGTAAAAAATTAATA
>NW_021777361.1:0-1142 GCF_005508785.2 Acyrthosiphon pisum | reverse complement strand
TTTGCGTGCGATGTGTGACTCGTCCGACGCCCGTTTCTCTTTTTGTGCCTCTCTGCCGGACAACATGACCTGGGAGTAGGTACACCGTTTGCCGCGGACGTCCTGCGGACGATGCCCGGGTCACACATCGGAATTTGGGTAACATTATTATTATTATTCTCTGATAAACCTTGGCCGGTATTTCGTTTATTTTTCTATATTACTTACGATTATCGTGTACTCTTATTATTATTATATTTATTATTTATGTACGCCGGTAACCACATAGGTGCCGTGCTGGTACCCTGCGATAGTTCAGTTTTTTTGAATTATTATTATTATGTACCTATTTTTTTGTTTTTTTTTAAGGTGACCTTTTTTGTTGCGGCCAAGTTTTTATGCCCGTAGGCTTTTCTTGGCCATAAATTAATTATTCATTTTTATTAATATTATTAAAATCAATATACTCTCCTACCACCCATCAATTGTATGTACTTATTGCTTTTTCCCTATTTACCTTATTATATTATTACAAATCCCACACGCTCCGATTTCCGAATCTCGGCTGTGGGTTGGCGACCTTACCACTAAAGTGATTCGTCAACGTACGCTCCACGCCGAATCTGGGTAAGACATCGTGTGAGACGTTACAAGCATATTATTAAAGCATAATATGTAGATATTATAGCAATGGCTTTGGATGTCAATTAAATATTGTTATTTATCAATTGTCAATTTATTAATTTGATTTTATGCTCATGATTAAACCTACCTATAGTACACTCCATAAACCTACCTACATAAGTAACATCAAACAGCTAGCATATCATTATAAACTTTAACTACCAGACTTTTCTGAAATATATGTAGTATAAGTAAAATTAGTTTATTAATATTGTATTACCTCAACCAATTAACTCACCTTAAAACTGTAATATATTAGGTACTACATAGTATACATGTAGGTTAGTTATATTCAAGTATAAAATAACCGTTCCATATAATCCAACCCATGTATAAAATGTATCAAATTTATTATTTATTAAATATTTTATTTCATATAATACTCTCATAATTAAACCTATATATCAAATAATATACAGTCATATCATTATAAAATTTAATCGCCAGTCTTTATAAATAATTTATTATTTAGGATCTGC
>NW_021777360.1:0-2149 GCF_005508785.2 Acyrthosiphon pisum | reverse complement strand
AATAAACTTACAATTTATAAATAACAACTAATTACTGTGACCTATAAAATATCCAAAAATAGTGATTTTATGGATAACCCCCCAAACCCCCTCCCCATAAATTGTGGTGGGCTGATTTAGATTCTGCATACGGTAAACAATACTTCTGGCTCCGCCTATGGTAAACAGATATATTATACCTATATGAATCACAATTCACAATCTAACATTTTCACGAAGAATGCATTAAACATTTAAACGTGGTTCACATTTCCAATTTACCAATGCATTTTGTACACGAGCGAAAATATACCAAAGTGTAAAATCATAAAATGTGAATTCGTCGCAGTTTGAATCAACCTAACAGCGTGGTCTCTTCACATTCGTCGAAAGAGGTACGTCGAAAGAGGTACCTACCTCTCTATATACAAAACGCAATAAACACTAAATATTACTTACACAATAAATAATGAAAACATTAGATTTATAAAATAATATGTAAGCATTTAATATTTATACTTATTTTCACGCAACACAATTCATTTTATTTTAGCCTTTAGGTTTATGTAGTGCATTTTTACCGTCAAATAATAATTATTTTCCTATTCCAGCATTCTTTTATCCGTAGGTATAAACGTTTCTTTGGGGTACGGATTCATATCGTTCATGCGCCCTCGAGCAAAATACTTTGTACATCCCTTCTCTTATTTTATAACTATTTTATGTTATTAAAAGAAAGATCAGTCACGTGAAGTCGATTTCCGGTGCCCTAAAAAATGTGAACCTCCCGCCCGCACCACATACCTTGTCACCCATCAGAATTACTCTGTATCATACTTAATTAAATTTTCAAGAAAAACATTTTATAATCAAATATTTTTTGTATTTTTTTCTTATCACTCAACGTATATTAATTACTAGGTATAGTAGCTAACGCGTTACATTTTCAATCGATAAGAAAAACGATCCAGTCCAAAAAAATTATATTATTACATACTTTCATTGTTTCAAAAAACAAATTATAATTCCCCGAATCAGATCCTTCAAGTCTTTCGCTGAGAGTAGGTTTATGCATGGAATACAATTGTTGGCCGCTAATATTTTAATAGCGATAATAGCATAATGGTACCTAGTTACAAAATTGAGCCAATGGGGTGAACTGCTTATGAATTTTATCACACACTCCATGAAAACACTAGGAAATATATATTATTATCATACGCACCATCACTCACGCTACCACTACTACAATCTACCTATACCTACTTTGTAATTTGTACCTACTATATAATATATATTATTATTAATATTATATTTACATTAAATATGTCGGAATGTTTTATAGATAATACTGCAAACATATTTTTATTTCGACAATCTATATAATATTATATACCTACGTGCAAGGTAACTGGTAAGCAGGATCGTCCGAACGGGATGTTTCGCCGTGTCGGGGGTGTCCTACACCGCCATGCGTTCAAATGTTTATGTCAGTTGGCACATTGATACATCGAGTATTTGAATTGGCAATCGCCAAATTATCAATTTTTTTTTAGAACATTTTTATAAATAATTTTATAAATACGATAATACGTAATAATTTCATCATGATAATATATTATACAATATACCTAGGTATAGAAATGAATAAGTCAAGTTATTATGGAATGTTTAAGATTTCAACGATTAATATTTTTTTAAATAATAACAAAATAACAATCACTGAACATTGGCGCAGTGAAGTATTTAAATATTTCGGTCAAAATATATAGGTACCGTGTGTACGCGAAAACTGGGTATACTCTATAACTCACTTACCTACATTACTTAGTACCCTACATATTTTAGAATTCTATTAGCGGATGTTGATGACCCAATAGTTCAGTTTCATTTCCCGTGACAGAATTAAAAAATATGTATAGGGTATATACACATGGTTTAATGTTAGTACAGAATATGTCAATATTATATTTGAACTAATTAAATTCACATTATTATACTCGATAGTATTTGAAAGAATTTTTATAAAACGAATACTATAAAATTTAAAATTAAAACTAATCAGTAATAACTTATTTTATAATTATAATTTTTTTTCATATTTATCATTTGGCCTGTCCTATAATAAAATTGACGAGTTTCGCTTACATATATAATATATATATATATT
>NW_021777359.1:0-745 GCF_005508785.2 Acyrthosiphon pisum | reverse complement strand
CTGTACAGCAAAGCGACACCCACTTGCCCATCTTTTAGTTTTCAATTTTACTATTATAGTTAGGTAACGGTAACGGAACGTGGAACTATAGTCTACATATACAGACTCGTTTTATTAAAATTTAGGTAATTTATAGTACCTATGGGACACAAAAAACTGATGAACATACATAGTTTAAACTTTAAATATGATATTATTTATTGATATAGGAATAATTATATAAACTGTTTTATGTGAAAAATAATTAATAATAAATTTATTTGCCTTAATACATTGTTATTTTGTTTCATTTTCATTTATCCATCAATTTTTAATTGCGTAGGTACCTACCTATATTCTATTATTTACGAAAGCCCCAATCTTAACTTATATTATGGGGCAAATGTAAAAACGCAAATAATAACCATTCGAAAAGATAACTAATATAATATACTGACTATTTGCTTACTCCCCCCCAGATTTGTTCTTTTAGTAGCCAAAAAATAGTGGGGGGGGGGTCATGGTCTCTCTCCCCCTAGCGGGCGCCCTTGATGGTAGTGGTATAGTGTTTAAAATGTAGGTGGGTGGTCAGAATTAATATGTGCACTCCTAATATAAATCTGCGAATCCGCCACTGCCTAGAACAGTGTTAAACGAATGTAAGAATAATTTACACTAAAATGTGTACTCACTCGTCTCCCTCTATCTCCTTTTTTCTCACTCACCCACTCTCTCTGTTCATACCTCGCTCTCTCTGCGTGCACGC
>NW_021777358.1:0-1233 GCF_005508785.2 Acyrthosiphon pisum | reverse complement strand
GTATAGTTGATATTTTAGCTATAATAAAAAACTTACGCATTACATTTTTAAGCTTTTTGACCGAATGAATAATTTTTTATTGATATTTATAGAAAAATAAATTTAAATTAATCAAATACAATCCAAATGAGGACGGTATAACCAAGCTGGTTATCAAACAATTTTAATAAATTTTCATTTTTTTTCTCCAATTATTTTAGAAAGCACTGAGAATTTTCAATTTCGACCTCCTAAAAGTATCAAGTAGATCCAATTCGCTTCCAAAAACATACATCCGGCATCGATGTTTATGATCAGAGCATTTTTTCTACTATAAAAGTGGAAAAGTTACAAACATTTTAAAATAACTCAAATAAAGGTCTGAAATTATTAGACTGGACAAAATACAAATAAAATTGTAACTAATTTTCAAGCCCTCCCCACTGAAAAATCCTGCGTGCGCCACTGGTCTAGTGCGTGCATAGTAAAAATAGTAATATGTAAAACATATACTATTATATAATAAAATATATATTAAATAGTCGGTGTAAACGAAAACCGAAAACAAAATTAAATAATAATATTGTTCCCAATACAATTTAGATTGTTGTATTGAGGAATAATTAATAATGATAATGATATCAATATAATCACAGAAACATAAAAATTTAACAACCAATCAGATGCATTAACGGTACATCATATTTTGTAACCAGCCGATATCGGCTGGTAAGCGTAACCGGGAGCTAACGGTCAATAACAGAGTGGACCGGAATTTGTAATACTGGTTATTTCATCTTACGGACCGTTATACACTGATCGGAGGGTAACCCATGATTGTAATACTGGCCCTAGGTTAGTTAATGCCGTGTAATTTCGAGTTAAAGTAAATCTATGCTTATAATATAATTAAATACAAGAAGAAAATCTGAAGAAAATCCAAAGAAGAAAATCCGAAGTGTCCAAAAAGTCAAAAACATCGAGGTATACAGAAACTCCAGTGTACAAGACGACAAGGAAGGGAGCACGCAGTACCGCCGCCCGAACGAATGGTTAGTAGCGCACGCACGCACACGAACGCGAATCCGAAATACGAGCAACATAGCCGCCCGCGCCGCGTCCGTTGTACGTGGTACCGCTGAAATTTATTAGCGCGCACACACACACGCAAACGACGCATAATACACGCGCCGCCGCCGCCGTGTCGATAGTGCCGCCCAAACCGAACACCGCACTCACTTACGCACGCACGCA
>NW_021777357.1:3171-4057 GCF_005508785.2 Acyrthosiphon pisum | reverse complement strand
ACCTGATAATTTACTGTTCGCATAACCATAAGCGAAACTCACGGGCAACGCCACGCGGGATGGCTAAAAATTAAAACATTACATGATTTTGATTCTATACCTATGCACAGCGAATTACACCCAAAAGGAGTTAATTAATCACAATTTTTTTCCCGGACAACGCAGGGTTGTTCAGCTAGTAATAAATTATATAATGGTTCATGTAATTAATAATTTATTATGATGTGAATACAAAACAAATACATAGTTATTAGTTATGATACAGAGTGAAAAATAGTGATAATACAAAACAAATACATAGTTATTAGTTATGATACAGAGTGAAAAATACAAATAATACAAAACAAATACATAGTTATTAGTTATGATACAGAGTGCTTTTTTCTATATAACTATTATTATAAAATTTCGGTAGAATAGTTATATAGAAAAAATTCACAATACGGTGCAACAATATCATATACTAGAATCACAGATTATAATATTATATGAAAATCATATAACCTGTGCTAGAACAGCCATGGAGGAATACAGAGCTCGCAAATCAGCGGATAAACACAATCACCCATATTTGTGGGAAGGGACAAAGTGTTTCTTCGTCCGCTTGTTCAGCTGAAGTTGAAGTTAGCCGCAAGTGAACAAGTGGACGAAGAAACGCTTTGTTCGTTTCCACATTGATGGACGTTTGCGTTTCTTCGATAATTCGCCTGTGCTTTGTTCCTCCGTTGGCGTTCTAGGATGATCTGGTTGAACCCGTATTTTGAATACTTTCTTCGTCATCCGGGAGTCGCGGGACCGCCTCGACTTGCGGCAACTCACCGTGACAGTCACCGCCCTGCGCCATATCAGATGATCCGCATGTTGAATACTTTCTTCGTCATCCGGG
>NW_021777357.1:0-789 GCF_005508785.2 Acyrthosiphon pisum | reverse complement strand
TCAACGACGTGGACAATCAAACGTTCGTTGGCAGACTTCAGCGACGTCTACTTTTCCGGTTGGCAAAAGGGATCCAGCAACTCCACCATAGAAAACATGCCGGTTCCGATCGACCGCGCGGCAAACCAAATTGCTACGGCGAGCGTCGAAGTCGCTCGTCTCGCGTAACCCGATAAAATGGACGCGAAATGAGACACCATTTCACCGTCGACCGTGCTGGTGGCTTCTGGAAAAAACTTTTCTAATGCATGTTGGACTGCGGGACTTCTTACAACGTGGGTGATGGATGAACACTGTCATCGCGAGTACTGAGCACAACATGCACTCTGCATGCTCTGCACTCATCAACAGTCCTAATCCGTACACAGCCGAAGTGCCGAACACGGCGACAACCAGCATCAAAGTAACGCAATAAAATAAATATTTAAGTAAATAATTTTTATTTATCTAATTCGTCGACGAACGCGTAACACACACACGACGGCTTGAAACAGCGTTTTTCTATATAATATCAAATAAAACTTAGGTACAAATTTTGGGGATTGTTTTCTGAGCCCGCTCGATATGTTCCTTTATATTTTCTGGTTCAAAAATAACCTCCGAAAACTTAAAGAAAAAAACAAACTAATACGACTTAAGCAAAACACAAATACAAATCTAATCTTTCTTAAACGAAAACAACAAATAATTATAGATAACAATAAAAAATAAAAGAATAGGTACTCTGTAGGGCAAAAAAAAAACGTATACTTATAGCCAATGTATGTGTCACATGAGAAATGTTAAACA
>NW_021777356.1:0-810 GCF_005508785.2 Acyrthosiphon pisum | reverse complement strand
AAATCCGCGGTTTTCTCATTTCTGAACACCGGAACTGGAACCGGAACCAAAAGCTTTATAACACCGGTTAAAAAACAGTAACCGAAACTAAGACGTTAAAAAACCGTTTTCAAAACCCAAACCGAAACCATAGAATTGAAAAACCGTTCTTGTACCGTTCTTGAAAAACCGATTAAAATTTTAAACCAATGTCGGTTTCTTTGAATTTCATAAAGTTAATTATATAATTTGTAATTCTAGTATTTTTATACGAAGAAATTATTATGTTCAGATTTATTGATAAAAATCCCGATGCAATTACTTAGTATTACAGAATATTAATATACATATTATTATTTATTATTAAACTTATGATTCAAAATTGCAAATACAAATAATATAGTGTGATGTTATTGTAATATACAATTAAACATGATCTCAACCATAATATGACAACATAATTTTATGTCGAATGCAAAAGTAGGCAGGAGGCACCTAAACTAGGTATGAATTATTCAAGTTAATAACACGAAATTAGTTCTGCTGAACGTAAATTTGTTATATCATATATTGTACACTAATTATACAAAGTAGCCATATTTCAGGGCTTTAGACTCGGCCCTTATAATAGATAATAGATAATACAAATCGAGTCTACAGTAATTAGACAGGAAAATAAAATGGACATTTTTAAAAACCGTTCCAAAAACCAAAACCGAAAATTTTCTAAAACCGTTCTTTAAACCGATAAAATATTTTAAAAACCTTTATTAAAACCGAAACCAAAACCAAAACATTTTAAAAACCAATCTTAAAACCTAAACCAAAACC
>NW_021777355.1:0-724 GCF_005508785.2 Acyrthosiphon pisum | reverse complement strand
ATCACGATATATTTCACGGATGTTTTAAAGATATCAAAAATCGGGCTTCTTACGGAACCAGATAAAAATCTCCTCTACAATTTTGATCATAGGTGTTTTTACAATTAAACCACTCAGTAACCCATATTATTTGATCGCGTAAAGTATGTTTTATAAGAAAACTGCAGAAATTTGCGCTCGTCAAGTGCTGCGCCCGTAAGCAGTGGCAGCGTTCGATACTAGGTGTTCATACCACCACCCCGCGCGTCATAACGGCAGTACCGCACCATAGTCAAAACAGGTTTCCTATCGCAACCGAGGGCTCGTACGGCATACATAGTTTATAAATAAATAGATAAGAAAATAATTATTATATTATTTGTAACAAATATTATTTAATTTGGTTCGATTTTATATTTTGTACTCGTATCCCTATTTTATACAAATAAAAACTATAATTTTGTTCTCCAAGTAATACGGCATATTGAAGTGATTTACAGTAAAAATACCTATTATAAAAATTGTAGAGTAGAACTTTTTTAACATTCTTAAGAAATCCGATTTTTGATGTCGTATTCCAATCGTCCAATATCGCATGGTAAATTAACAATTTTTTTTTTACTTATAACGATTAATTATTTTACTAATTAATAAGAATATAAAAAATCTGCCTTCTTTCGATTGTTATAAAAGTTCTTCTCTACAACTTTTATAATAGGTATTTTTACTGTAACTATTAATTTTA
>NW_021777354.1:0-3250 GCF_005508785.2 Acyrthosiphon pisum | reverse complement strand
TAGATAATAAAGATATGGATAGGACATGATTGTCTTATCAGTGGTCTTCGAGGGGAACAATTGAGGCCAAATAAAGTATACCTATATCGAGTATCGACTATAAATATAAAGGAGCCTCAATTGCCTTCCCCTCCGGGAACGTGGCCTCAAATATATTTAACATAGGCTTGGCCTATTCATATCTTTATTATCTATGGTTTTGACAGAATTTTTAAGTGGGCACCCATAGGTATCAGCCATGCCCCGGTGGGGGATGGCAACCTCTCTCTCCGGACACCATGACTATCCGAAGAAAAATGCCACCCGTGCCGAGTAATTAAGGGGGTGATGATGGGAGGGGGTCCCCTCCCCAGAGCCTTCAAAATATTATATATTATATTATATACACACCAATATACTTGAACATTTAATACTTTGTGTGTAAAAAAATGTATATTCCCCCCCCCCCCCCCCCAGGACAAATTCCTAATCAGACTGTCTGATACCTCATGCAAAATCTACTACCAACTGAATGATCTTTAAGTAGAGTACCTTATTAGTGCCTGTATAGTATAAGTATACTGTTGGTAAAACATATAATGACGGATTGCAGTTCAATGAACGAGAAAGAAAAGAGCTCAACGTAGCAGATAACCTCTACGAAACAATCGATCCCAATTACCAACCGGAATAAATAATAATATGTCATTTAATTTCTCAGGAGTATCGAAATAGAGAAATATAAATAATACAACCAAATAGATAGGTATAAGTATCATTTTTATTATTATCAAATTTGTTGTCATAATTCTACAAAATCTATCTAAAATACCAAATAAAAGGTAATGATCCCCGCAGTTGAAGCTTATGATTAAAATAATTTATAATACAAATAATATATAAATACAGGGTGTAACAGAAACATAAAATAAATTTAAAAAAAGGAAAAATAGATATAAAAAGCTAAACGTATGAAAAAAAATGTGAAAATTGTATCTATGGATGATAAATTAATTAAGATTTACTTATGTCTGAATATTTTAAATTTTATTCTGTACAAAAAAACTGTGTTCATATATTTTTAGATTTTTTAAATTTTCGTTATTTTAATGAATTTTGTCAACATTTTAACTTTAGACGCTCATAAAAAAATATTGTGGTTTTACGCTCAAATTTCTATTTAATTTCTACTAACAATAACTTATGACGATCATTGTAATACATTTTCAAGTTTTGTGACCGAGCGTAAAATATTTTATTGACAATAATTAAAAAAAACTAATAAAACTCGACATTTTCTTATGCCTATATAAATAGCTCAAAAACTAAAAAGAGTCACAATATTGAAAAAATGTATGGTGAATAGAAATTGCTAATTTGAACATTTAGTGAAAATTGCATGTATCTAAAGTAATTTTTTTAAGAGTTACAAAAAACCAAAAACGATTTTGAAGATTTGTTTTTCCAAACGTTTTTTAAAACTAGGTATTGGGAATTTTAAATTTTTACCTCCTCAATGCATCAACTATATTTACTTTACTTTCGAAAAATATATTGAAGTTGAAAATCTAAGCATTATTTAAATACCTACTTGTAGGTACACCAGTGGCGTAACCAAGAATTTTCTTGGGGTGGGGGGTTATATATATATTATACTGATAATGTGTTTACACAGATTTGGTATAACTAGTAGGTATCTCCTATAAGTTTAGCATATAAATGCCAAGGTTTTATTTTCTGTTTCGGTTCCTGTACGGCTATACAAATTTGTATTTACATATTATCATCATAAGCACCCCCATACCAATGATAACAAAGTTATGTCATAATGTCATATTAAAATATACAATATTAAAATTTACTATTACTACATAATATTATTATTAATAAGTATTTTAATTATTAGTCGTCGACAGACTGACCTGTTGGCTAACGTGACCGTGGCAGCCCTCCTCGGCGGTTCGTTCCTGTACCTGGGCCTGTGCCCTTCAGACAGGTACCGGTATAGCCTGGACTGTTGGTCGTCCCTGAGCTCCAGCTCCAGGTTCAGGTCCAGGTCCCAGTCCAGAGCGTCCGGTGGTTCGCCGCTGTCGGTGTAATCGCGGCGCCGCATCCCGCGCACCTGTTGCCCCCCCCACTCCCCGACGCCGTGGCTCGCGGGTGGATCGCACGATCTCCAATGCCGCCAGCGACGGAACTGTGTTTTTCCGTGTGGAGCCGGTGTAGTGTATGCGTGCGTGTCGCCGGTCCCGATGCCACTGGTGGCGGCGGCGCGCCAAATAAATAAGGCCCTGGGCTGCGGTACCTACGTATATCGCGCGCCGTCGCCCCGGCAACCGTTATCGGCCGTCCATGTTCATGATAAACGTTATACAATATATGGTTACGTGTTGCGCCTGAAATAAGTGTCGGCGGTGACTCGATGATGACTCTACCTAAGCTATGTATTGTTATTTATACATATATATTGTACAGTTTTGTTAAGGGATGATTCCTGGAATTGATTCCTTATTAGAGGAACGAATGAAGGAATAAATTCTATCATTTTTTAAAGGAATAGGAACGTAAATATTATAATCCTTTCGTTCTTCTCGGAAAAGTTAAAAAAAAAAAATGGAGAGAAAAATGTTGTATCTTTGTTTACTTATCATGTTATTAATCTATAAAAAAAAATTTTATTTTTATTTACATATGACTTTGTGTTCTGATTAGTGATTATGATATTAACTAATAACTCATAAACCATGAGGAACGAAGAAAAGAATGAGTTTCTTTTTCATAGGAACTAGGAATTGAACGAGTTCCTTTTGACATTAAATGAACGAGGAACTGAACGAATTCCTATTTATACTAAAGGAATGAGGAATTGAACAGATTCCTATATAAAAGGAATTTTAACAACACTGAATTATTATATAATACATAGGTATAGGTTGTAGCCTGTAGGTAAGATACTTGTTGTTGATTGTTGTTCTTATTATAACTGTTATCGTCGACTATTATCGTACATGTTAAGTTAAGTATATATATATATATTTTAATATTAGAGAAATACTCATTCTGCAGGAGAGACCTGCAGGCTGCAGAAGACGAATATAAGTAATTAGAAGTATTTAAAATAATTCTTACGTATTTATGTAAATATAATATGTACCTATTCTACGATTGTATAGTAACATAACATGAAATATAAATTTGAAAATACTTCTTTCGTGTAGATACGAGAACCAGTTACCTATAGAATTCAGTGGTGTATTAACAAGCGGGGGGG
>NW_021777353.1:0-281 GCF_005508785.2 Acyrthosiphon pisum | reverse complement strand
ATTCCCACTACGCTCATCGCGGCGGCGGTAGCGACGATGTACTACGACGACGCACGGACGATATTATTACTCTATGGTGACAACTGACAATATTGCAAAAACAAACCATTTCGTGACTTGCACTCGATTGTTCACGACGTGTTTATACTTTTATTATTATATAATATAATATTAATTATTATTATTAATTATGGAAAAAAAAATTAGCAGGAGGCCAGCAGTTATTAAAGATTATTATTATTATTATTATTATTGTTATTAAATTATTATTATTATTATCA
>NW_021777352.1:0-243 GCF_005508785.2 Acyrthosiphon pisum | reverse complement strand
CCAGGCCTCAATAGTTAGAATTTATTTAGGGGCCTCAGATTTGTCCATTACTTTTATCGTTATATGCTATAACACTGTATAAATCATCTAAAAAATAATCAATGATTATGTAGCGGTGGAAAAAGCTTGTAAATTATAATTTATAAATAAATTGATACAATATTCATCATTTATTGCTATGTTCCTAATATCTATATATTTATTATAACAGGTGCCTAATATTAAATAATATTTATATATTAT
>NW_021777351.1:0-730 GCF_005508785.2 Acyrthosiphon pisum | reverse complement strand
TCCTCCTCGAGAATATATATAGTTCCTGCCATTGTGCTCCTGGTCGTGAGGTTCAACAACCAGGTACCAATAAAGTATACGGGTGTATACCGTATGTATTATATATGGTACCTAGCCACCTAGCATATACCTATGCGTATGATAATAATGATGTGATGTTCGTGCAGTGGTATTATATGCCGTCGGGAGGTTCGCGCC
Organism: Acyrthosiphon pisum; assembly: GCF_005508785.2. NCBI lineage: Eukaryota > Metazoa > Arthropoda > Insecta > Hemiptera > Aphididae > Acyrthosiphon > Acyrthosiphon pisum. The sequence continues at coordinate 532 of NW_021777351.1, read as the reverse complement.
GTCGTCGTATGTATTCAAAAATATATTAGGTATGTGGTCCGTTCTGTTTCTTCGAATGTTTTAATTGGGCGTATATTTAAGTACGCTTTGTATAAGTATATAAAAAAACATACGTCAACGTCTGGATTTCTGACGCACTATAAAATTGCTTATTAGTATATAAACAGCCATACCACCCCCCCCCCCCCCATAAACAACTAATAGACATAGTGGCCAGGCTTAAGAATCATAAATAAATATATAATAATAATAATTTGCGGTAATCGGAGGAGTGCAGTGTTTGTTTTTACTAATACAATAATAAATAATTATATTATTCTTACAGGAACTTTCTGTCGACACTGCTGCTGTTAGGGTTCGCGGGAGGACCTCCAATAGCACTTTGTACAACCATGTCGGCGGGATACCGATCGGGAAACATGCCTGGCGAAGTCTTGTTTCAATGGTTCTCTTGCTGTGTAAACCAACGTACCCAACAAGTAATTTATAAAAACTTTTTACATGTTAAGCTGATCAAAAATTAATTAGGTGC
>NW_021777350.1:0-1497 GCF_005508785.2 Acyrthosiphon pisum | reverse complement strand
CATTTGTTCTAAGTAATAACATAATCATAATACAGATATAATCAACATAATATAATTTATACAAACAATAAAAAAAAATGTGGGTAAGTGGATGTCGCTCTGCTGTACAGTACTAGGTTACAAGTGGGTCACTATATAATGGATAGAATTAAATTTGAATTCAATGATATAATATCACTGTATAAGAAAAATGATTCTGAGCGGAGACGGTTTGTCAGTCTAGGTATTAGACATATCTATTATAGGTATACTTATCTATGGTATTAAAAAAAAATTGACCTATAATAGGTATCAATAATAAATTCCAAATTAATCATATCACAATATCCATTAGGTAACGCGTTATACATCAACAACGAACCGTGGTACTATCATAGTTACATAATAGTATACTTTAGAAGTTTCAAGTACCCATAAATAATATTATACAATCACAACAAAATAACTAAAATAGTTACTCCAGGTTTTTTAATATGTAATTTCGTCCAAATTTGAACTTAAAATGACTATAAAAATAAGCTGTGCTTATGTATTTCTTAGAATTTTTGGTAACAGAATTAAATATTTACGCGGAATATTTTAAATTTTCAATCCTTAGATAAAAAAAGTTATATAAAGTTATATAAATTTAGTTATATCTAGTTTATACATTTTTAACTACAAAATAATTATTCAATTTTAAATTTGATACATTTTGTCAAAATTTCAACTTCAAATGCTTATAAAAAATAATTGTGACTATGTATTTTTAGTATTTTTCAACTGCTATTGTAACAATGTATCAGGAACCTTTTATTAATTTTTTACACTTTTTGGCCCAATAGATAAAACTTAATTGATATTTATAGAAAAAAAAAACTAAAAAAATTGAAAACTTACAATGTCCGTAAACAGCTCAAAAAGAGTCAAATTATTTTCAAAATTTTAACGTATATTTAAAATGCTAATATAAACATTCAGTGAAATTTTCAAGTTTCTACAGTCATTCGTTTTTTAATTACAACAAAATAAGAAAATCGTCTCATGAGAAATCGAGCAAATATCAAATGTTATAAAAATATGAATTTCAAACGCTCATAAAAATTTAATTTGACTTTCTTATAGACATTTTTTTTTTGATAAAGGTAGATTATTCTATAAGGAATCTTGTATCACATTTTAAAATCTTAGTTCTAAAAAGAAAAATTTTTACGAATTATAAACTCAACATAATTAGGTAATTTTCGTGATTTTTCCATATTTTGTCAATTTTTGAACTTTAAATGCTAATAAAAAAAAACTGTGACTAAGGATTTTTAATATTTTTCAAATTTTATCGTAACAATATAGTAGGAGCCTTGTATTAAGTTTTCAAGTATTTTTACTCAACAAATAAAGTTTTATTGACATTCATAGAAAAAAAAACTAATTAAATTGGAAACTGGAATTGTCCGTAAACAGCTCAAAACAAATCAATATATTTTGAAAATTTATCATGTATAGAAAATGGAAATATAA
>NW_021777349.1:0-690 GCF_005508785.2 Acyrthosiphon pisum | reverse complement strand
CAAAGAACCCCTAAAATACACGTTGTGAAAAAAAAAAATTGAAAAGTCGATAAGTTGCTAAACCAGATTTATGCCAAAAAATCATACAAACAAAATCAATTATTTATTTACTCAAGTATTTAATTATACCTTATTTTTTAATATTTATATTATAATTTGAAAATTTCTTAACTGCTGTAGCACGCACGACAGAATATCATTAATATTTAATTTTGTTAAATGATAATAATTTGATATCAATAACTTTTTTTTTTTATGATAATCAATTAATATATTTTTAAAAATTGTCCTTTTTTTCCTTGGTCTTTTTTACCGATTACCATAAGCTGGCGAGCACCCTTTCAATTAAAAACTTATAAATAGTTTATTTATTTATTTATTTGATACGTTGTGTCACTCAATATTTTTCAGAACTGACTATCCACTATAGGTACCTACCCAGTACCCACCCACCACCCCTTTTAGCTGTGAGACAATTGTCTCACAAAAATCCTCTCGCGCCGCCACTGGTCACACCCACATGTGTTGTCTCCGTCTTACACATGTATGACATAAACAAAACGCGTTTACGCAGCCTGACTAAAACTCGCTCAATTATGGTGTTAGAATAAAAACACCTATTACAAAATTAAAATATAACAATATTTTGGAGGGCAAGACGTTAAGTTTTTTTTAAAAAATTTTAAATAT
>NW_021777348.1:0-905 GCF_005508785.2 Acyrthosiphon pisum | reverse complement strand
CCATATAATATGCGTATAGGTATAGTGTATAATAAATCTATAATGCGTGTAGCTTATGTACTCAAAACTACTCGGCTGATTTTGACGAAAATTCAAATTGTACTTAGAGATATCCAGAAAGTTTTGAGAGTAATTTGAAAATATATCAAGTGCCACTGGCGGATTGCCTGTCTCGGTCAAATTAGACATTAGTTCACAAAACGATATACATACACACCGATTAGCCCTTGAACTGATATAGGTTCACTAAAACCAAGATAATTATTCTTATAGTCTTATATACATCGCCGTATTATATATTTGTTTATTTTTTCACAGACGAAGTCGTGTTATATTGCAACTAGTATATTATAACATTATGTTCAATTCTCATTTCACACAAATACGTTTTTAGTTTTACTGATTTAAAAAATATAATTTATGCATTTTAGGTATGTCCACTATATAGTTATACAAATTTTTCATCGACCATACTTTTTTATTGAATCAACGCCATTTTCAAAATATAAAATTTGAATGATCCCTTGTACCTACAGTGTACACCTATTAATATACTAAATTAATGTGGGTGCCGACGGCCGGGTGGTATTTTAAATCTTATTATTATATAAGCAGTGCTCGAATTGGGGGGGGGGGGGTGCGCAAGGGGACGGAGCTCCTCTACTATTTTAATTTTTTTTTGCGTACCCCAACTATTTTTTTTTACTTGGACGGGGGGACGGACCAAACTAATGTCCAAAATAATTTTTATTAAAATTTGGAGTGGATTTAAATTGTTTGTTAAAGATAAACCTAATGAATACCTAGGTAGTAATTTTACATTTTTTAATATAAAAATATTTTTCATCCTATTTATGGTTTTGACTAGTAATGTTTAATCTTTTTGACTCGCGATCCACTGTTTT
>NW_021777347.1:0-951 GCF_005508785.2 Acyrthosiphon pisum | reverse complement strand
AACGTAGGAAAAATTAAGTACACAGATTTAAGGAAATAGGTACTATCAGAATATACTAATCTAAAAGTCTCATAAATTATGTCCATTGATGATAGTTGATGAATCTTAATAACAGCCACTGAAGCTTTCTGACAATTGCATAATCTCTTTTCAAAGAAGTTTGTCTTTCCTCGTTGCAAATGGCAAATGGGACTTGACTACCTGTAAACCAATAAATTATATATTTAATTCAATTTCATAAATAATATTACTATGTTCAATTTTTAACAATTCTTACTATAAGCACAATCTAAATATACAATTGAACATTTAATACATTTTTAACTACAAAATAATTTGCAAATTGTTGATGAATTTTGTTGAAATGTGATCTGTAAATGCTTATGAAAAATGGTGGCTACGTTCATATTATATTTGTGAACAGATATTATAGAAACTATAATAAGGCGCCCGTATTACATTTTCAAACTCTTTGACATAGCAAAGAACTTTTTATTGACAAAAATTTTAAAAATAAAACTAATTAGAAAAAATTTAAATGTATTATCCCCGTAACTAGCTCAAAAAGAGTAAAATTGTTTTGAAAATTGTAATGTTTATAGAAAATGCTAATAGGCGAACAAATCATGTATCTATACCTACGTACTTTTTTTTACCAATAAAAGAAAATCAATATTTGTCATCTATTTGAAAACAACTGAGTACACTCAATCTTTACCTGTTTAACGCATCCAACTAGATGCACTTTCTCTTCAGAAAAGATACCAATGTCCAAAACTAGTTATGTGTTTCTTTGCAATTTAAATATGTTGAGGCCCTCTGCGTTATTAAAATTGGATTCTTGCTCAGCAAAATTGTATTACCTAAAAATTAAGACTTTGTTTAAATATATGTCAGTGCACCATTTGTTTTCTTTCTTTGAATAACAAGCAACATGCAAATGTGTGTGTA
>NW_021777345.1:0-734 GCF_005508785.2 Acyrthosiphon pisum | reverse complement strand
GTGTTAATGTTTTGTAATTTTCATGATATTTTATAATTAATTTAAATGAGGTGACAACATCAATCATTACAACTTAAAATATAAATGTATATTGTTGTGTTTAATACATATGCCTACAAAACATGTGTAAATTGTGTAAATCAAATAAAGATTTTAAAAAAAAATTGTTGCCAAGTGTGTAAGTGTTTGGGAAAACAATAATTCGTGTCTGTTTATTAGTATTCATTTGTTACGAAAATCACTAATAGTTGCTGCCTACGGTTTGAAAGTTAAAATCGAATTTTTTTATATTTATCCATGTACCTACCATATATCAATATGTCAAATATTGCTGTTCAAGACAAGAAGTTGTCAGATATCAAGTTGCTACCCACGCCCAACTTGATGGTACAGGCTGCCGACGATATCCAGTCAAATATACTGAAACCGTCGGCAGTCTAAGTATTTGAATATTTGTATTTAAATACTTTTTGAAGTAGGTATTTATATGGTATTCTAAATACAATTTTTTAAGTATTTTGAATACTTTTTAAAAGTATTTTTAACAAAATATGAATTTTTATCAAACATTTTTTTCTAAAGTTTTTTATTTAATATAGATTTAATTTATGTTTTTTTATAAAATATGAATTTTTTATCAACATATTTTTTATAAGTTAATTTTATAAACCTTTTTTACCAATTTTTTTAATAAATATTTTATTGTTTTAACAAACTGAATTTTTATTACATTT
>NW_021777344.1:0-339 GCF_005508785.2 Acyrthosiphon pisum | reverse complement strand
TCCCCCCCCATGAGCTGTATTTATATATTGTCTTATACTCTTATACCTACAAATAGTTCAAATACAAACTTATAAATTATTACGAAACTAGAAAAAAAAATAAAATGTTTAGTTTTTTTGGTATAAACATTATACCCAGGTATAAAAATATTTACCCGGTAAACGATTAGCATATTTCAAAATAAATAGTCTGATTCATTTTAATTCTTATTTATTAATAAACACTTTGTGCCCTGCCACACACTGTACCAAATTACAGTACCTACTTCCTTCACAATACATGCATACACATTATAGGCGGTAAGTAATTCGATATATGGGAAAAACCCCCCATTCCAA
>NW_021777343.1:0-663 GCF_005508785.2 Acyrthosiphon pisum | reverse complement strand
TTTTTTGAATGACAACATAGGGTTTTAATTTTTTATTCCAAAGCAGAATATTTTTCTTAAAATTTTGATACATGAAAATCGAAATTGGGACGAGTAGTTTATGAGTTATAAATATTCAAAGTTTAGATGAGCGGAGTGGAGTGGTACGGGGTTACCCCGCGAAATGTTTGTCCACTTCTCCGCTCATCTAAGCTTTGAATATTTATAACCCCTATTCCAAATTTCAAGTCTGTACGTTGAGTAGTTTTTGAGATACAGTGATCAGTGAGTGAGTGGTATTTGGATTTTATAAGTATAGATTTCAATAGAATAATTGATTACACAGTATTATACACAAAATATTTGTCTAGCAAATGTTCATCCATGTCAACCTGGCCCATCAAATTCACCACTTGCTATCCCACTTGATGAAATTGATGAAGAATGTGATACCAATTGGGGTGAGAATAAAATAAATACATTTTTAATTATTAAATCTATAAAATAAATATTTTTATTTTTATTTATAGAACCAACACCCAAGAGATAGAAAAAGCAAAGTGTTATGTGGATACACTGTAGAACATAATTGTTATCTTACTGTATTATCTTTAGTACAAAATTCGTGATATCAAAAACTTAACGTATTAAAACCAATATATTCTTAATGACTTAATTCATATA
>NW_021777342.1:0-798 GCF_005508785.2 Acyrthosiphon pisum | reverse complement strand
GATTAATATTAATAATAGATACTCAATACTATAATATAGTCTATTGTGAAATCCTAAATTGAATTAGGTACCGTAGTAAATATGATAATCAGAAAAAAAATCCCCAGACTACAATATTACTCACAACCACATGCAACATGAAGTCATGAACAAAATATATTTTAGATTCTGAGTGGAACGATGAATGTATTGATTTTACAATGATGTGTGTTTTTTCATCTCACCTTTTAGGACAGTAAAAGCGCTTGGATTTTCTTCAACAGTATCTTTTCTGATAGGAAAGTGAATGACAAAACAAATGACCGTAGGTACATACAATTTTGACTGAGTGTTTATATTAGCATTTTCTATACACCATAACATTTTCCAAATATTTTGACTTATTTTGAGCTGCTTACGGACATTTGTAGTTCCCATTGTTTGTCTTTTTTTTTCTATAAATATCAATAACATTTTATTTGTTTATTAAAAAATCTTGAAAATTTAATAGAAAGTTCCTATTATATTGTTTCAAAGGCAGATGAAAAAAATTAAAAATTCGTAGTCATAATTTTTTTTTATATGCATCTAAAGTTCAAATATTGACAAAATACGTAAAAATGACGAAAATTTGCAAATTATTTTGAGTTAGAAATTCATGAAAAATTTTCTTTTTAAATCTAAGATTTGAAAATTTAATACAAGATTCCTCATAAGTACCTATGCCTACCTTTTTAAAAAAAAAATATCTACAAGCAAGTGAAATTAAATTTTTATGAGCGTTTGAAATTTATATTTTTACAACATTGATATTCACTC
>NW_021777341.1:0-1593 GCF_005508785.2 Acyrthosiphon pisum | reverse complement strand
CCATTTCTAACAATTTTAGTATTTCCAATATTTTAACATTCATCTTCTTAAAACTATAACTAAATACTGTTGGGTATATTATAATATTTATACTTTTTTAATTCAATGAAAACTTTAAAACTCTAGTTGTCTTAACAGCATATTTTGGTAAAATAGTCATAATTTGTAAAATTGACTGTACTTCAAGTTACAAGAACAATTAAAGAGGAAAATCAGTTAAGTAATATCAATAAAATAAATATTACTTACCTCCACTTTCTGCATTGTCCTGTGTATAACCAATTTTCACAGACTTGACATTTTTCATGAATGAATCCATCAATTTGAACCACTTTATATTTGGAACATATAGATCATCAACACCACTCCCAGACTTCTATGATTTTTTTATTTTTAATAGTCCTTGGTTGTAAGTACACCTTAAGTTTTTTATTTTTTGTTTTAACTCAGTCACGCCAAAATGATTTTTTTTAAGTGTCTTGACGATATCTTCGTAGGCAGCGTCTCTCATTAATTTATTTCTATAATCTTTAGAACCAATATTCCATATACACTCGTGCTTTTCATACAATTCCACCAGCGCTATCGTGTCACTTTCAGACCACTTCATTTTTAAAAATTATTAAAACCGCTTTTTAATGAAATAAAATAATATAATACAATACGATCAGAAATGTAGAATAGTTATATTATATTATACCTTATAGGTTTAAAAACATTACAAACAACAAAATTAAAAATGTATACAAAGTTTAAAAATAAATATGAATACACGTGCTGGTTCAGGCGATATCAACAATATTTTACTTAACTATACCAAAACTTGACTGTTTACACCAGTTGAGTGGCGGTAGAGTACAGTAAAAACGGTGGGGGGTAAATTCAAGTAGAGTGTACTTTACCACAGTGGTTAACTACTCTACTATACCGATTACTATCTTTAGTACTCTACTTATACTATTCCTGAGTGTTTACATTATGCTCGAAACGGTAGAGTACTCACTCTACCGTCGTACTATACCAAATACTCTACCAATGTAAACCCGGCTTTATGCTTGCATGAAATGAGCATAACTGATAATGATGTAAATATTATCCATACATCTTATGGTGTTAAAGTCATTAATAGTGTGCTTGAATTAAGCGTAAATACTACTAAAAATGTAAACAAAATTAGGAACAGTTTCAAAAAACCGGCATTCAGGGAATTTTTGAATAGATTTTATATTAGTTTATTGGAGGCTGTGAATTAATATTTTAATAATATATTCATAAAATTACAGACTTAATTATTTCATGTAAGACGTAAGTAGATAAGTATGATAAATAAGAACAATATTTTTTTTATGAAAATAGTAATTTATTCCAAAGTGAAAATGTGTTAAATATTTCGTACTCATAAGCAGGGCTGTATAATAGTGCATTTGTATGTTTTTCTGCTGTATTGCTATATTGCTATAAGAAAATGGAATCATTTTATATACTTAAATAATATTTATTTTCAGTATTAATGTTTATAATGTTTATTTGTTTTATAGGCTTCTTAAAAAATACTAAAGCGCATTACCTAAGACAGAATAAGGAGTATAGAGA
>NW_021777340.1:0-1485 GCF_005508785.2 Acyrthosiphon pisum | reverse complement strand
AAATGAAAATTTATTCTGGTTAATTTTGGTTAATTCGGGTGTTAAAATAAAAACCCATGTGTATATCAATTGATTTTCAATGCAAATTTGATATAGTTATCTGATTTTATATTTAAAGTAAACATAATGAAAAAGATTAAAAAATACAAATTAAATATTAATACTTATTAGTTATTAGTTTATTACTTATTACTTAGTACTTACTCAGTCCTTTTTCAACAGAAGAAAGTTCTAGCTTCTTACATATTATTTTAATTTTTAACCAAACATATTTTCGTTATATTTATTTTTGATTAGAATGTTTTACAACACAATTTCTATTGTATATTATTGAATATTGTGAAATAAAATAAAACAATCATCTAGCATCAAGATCTTTTTTAATTTTTAATTAACTATTGTTAGTTTCAAAAAAAAAATGAGTTATCCATTACAAACTTACACTACTATCTTCTTATCCTCTTAGTCGCGTTAGTTGCAAAAAATAAATACAAATTGATATGTCACTTAATTTTCAATAATTCGGGTTTCCGGTAAACCCAAATGGAAATTCGGGTTTCGGGTGTTTTTTGGGTGTTAATTTTTTCAATGGATTTTGTATATACGGGTTTTGGGTTATGCTATTTATTTGGGTTAATTCGGGTTTCGGGTTACGTTCGGGTGCAAAGCCCTGCTTCTTAGATTGATTAAAATGGTTGCAGTAACTATGTTCTTTATTATTTTTACACAACAAAAACACTACGCCAAAGACTGTAAAAAAAACGTTGGTATAAAAAAAATGGCTCTCGAAGTTGTGTTATAATTGTATAGCTAAGTCTTTGATCTATATTATATATCATTTATGTTAAAATGGTCTGCTAAATAATTGAACTTAGCTTGGCAACATTAAAACACTCGATACACTAAACATATTTCAATGACAGTAGCCTCCTTATATTATTATGTGGTACCTACCTACCTACTCATTATGCAATAGTATTTTTAAATTCTTAACTTAAGTCACCAAGCTAAGTTCAGTTATTTAGCAGACTATTTTAACATAGATGATATCCATAGTTCAAATACTTAGGTATATAAATAATTATTTTTAATCGATTGATGGATTAGAACAAATTAGCACAGTTTTTCAATGGTACGACTCTGATTCCTACTAATATACCTACGTTAAGATGGGTTTCCACTACATACGTGTTCACGTGTACGTACATTTATTGACCGAATCCGTTCGCTATGAACGGTCTCCCAAACGTTTCCCGTCGTTTAGGATGGGTTAAGATCGGTTAGGATTGGTAACATATTAGTTCCCTCATATATTCTTATGTTATAAATATTGTTATCAACCACGGTTTAAGATAAAATGGTTACGTGTCGACGTATTTTTTACCAAGTGACTACGCAATGCACTCATATGAATTTACTGATTTTACAGTTAGTGCCATCTAGTGTCGACTTCTATATTATGTTTTAGTAAACTGTACTAAAAGC
>NW_021777339.1:0-817 GCF_005508785.2 Acyrthosiphon pisum | reverse complement strand
GGAAGTAATATTTTCTAGTGCTCATAAAAACTCTAAATACATATTTTGCATATTTTATTATATGATTAGGTATATTATTTATATTATAATATTATTCAATAATAGTTATCTTATAAGCTTCAAACTAATTTTGAAAAATTATTTAGTTTTTTTGGTGTTTTCTTGTTTTTAGCAACTTGCTAATTTTTTTTTTTTGCAAGTTAATATCATTCTTGGTTTGACATAATGCGTTATAATACATTTGGTTAATATTTGACTGTGTATTGAGCAACCAACCTTTGTCAAAAATGTTGTTTATATATTTCTTCAATAACTACATATTATGTTAGAAAAATGTATATGAAGTTTTTAAATTGAAATGCAACATTGCAAACATGATATTTTACCGGAACAGATAGTTATATATATTTAGATATTTTACAGTATAATCTAGTACAGTGCTTCTCAAATTTTTTTGACATGAGGCTCTTTAAATTTAATGTAAAACTGTCAAGGCCCCTTAATCAAAATTATTAATTGTTTTTTTTAAATTAGGTATATACTAAAATTACATGTACTATTTCAAACAGATAAATTATTAAAATGCATAGTAAATTAATGTTTTAATATACCTTTGAGAAATATTAATAATAGTATTAAAATTTAAGTATTTAAAATTTTTCCATAAACACTTAAAGTCTAAAGAAAATAAGCATTGATCTAGGATGTTCATATAAGTCTATCAACCATTTAGCATTTAGATATATATGTTTCTATCCCCAGGATCTCAGTTAATATATAATAATATATAGGTAATAACATTTATTTTATAATATAC
>NW_021777338.1:0-823 GCF_005508785.2 Acyrthosiphon pisum | reverse complement strand
TTTTCTATAAATTTGAGTGTTCGATATACAATTACGTACTTTTTTTTTAATAATGGCTAAAAATCAGTACCAGTGTTCAGTGCAGAGATGTAAAGAAAAGTGTAAGTTATTTTATTTATCATTTTATTTCCTTTCTATTATTGTAATGTAGGTATACATATGTAATTATGCGTGTTATGTAATTGTCGTAAATACATTATAGATATTATGACACACCGGTTTCCAAATCCTCGATTACATAAAGCTCGGCTATTAGATTGGATAAGACTAGTTGGATTATCAAATATGAATCCAGAAATTGTGTACAACAAAAAAAGAATTTGTCACTCTCATTTTTCAGATGACTGTTTTAGTCCTGGTACAAAGAGGCTTAATGCTAATGCTTATCCTACCTTATTTATGCCTGGTAAGTTATTTATCTTGGTAATTGACTTTGGGTAAATGGTAAATCAATTTATAAAATAAATTGAGTAAACTTATTTAACAGTAAAAGTTCAGATTTCATTAATTATTTGGTACTTATTACTAATATTAAACAAGATAACAAATACCTTAATAGTAAATAATATTACTAACACACTTTTGATATACTATTTATTATGTATGTTTTATTATAGTGTCTAGTAGTGAGGTTACATATTTTATACATGATGTTCCATCTGAGCACCAGACATTACAACAACACAGCACACCGACTAACCAACATTTCAATTTGGAAACCTCCTGTAATGGTGTTGATAATGTTTCAAGTATTAAAGATGATCCTCCATCGCTTTGTAGTTCAGGTAATACTACATCATTTTAAATTATATGTCATATGATA
>NW_021777337.1:0-840 GCF_005508785.2 Acyrthosiphon pisum | reverse complement strand
TCCTTAACTTTGACAAAAGTAGACAATACGTGTATTACTAATATGTAAGAAAATAAAGATCCGTGGGGGGGATCTATCCTCCATATCACCCATATCCCCCCCCCCCCCCCGTGAGAACGCCCATGCCGGCAGGGCCGGTATAATTATTATAATAAATTTACAAAAACAAATTATATTTTTATAATTTAAGCATAAAATATATTAAGAAAATCGAATACCTACGAAGGTATTATTTTTAATATTTTAAACTATTGCAATTCATAGAAGGAATTTTGGTATTTACACTATTTTCCCTCCAATTCATACTAATGTATTATTAAGAAATCTGTGGTATTGGTATTTTATTATTTATTTTTTATATTGTATGGTAGAATTCAGTTAGTTGCGTGATAATATTGATAACCTTATTTTATCATTATTTATGTGTATTTTGAATTTGAACTTTTTTACACAAAAGAGTTAGCGAGTCAGTTACAATACTTACAAACGTGTGTTTAGTGTAAAAATTCAATTGAACTGTGCAATTTAAATGTTGTGTGAAGCTGGTAAAAACGAAAGAAGGGTGCTGAAAAGGTATACGAGAAAAAAGAAATAACTGTTAATGGGAACTATTTACGTGGAACATTGTTTTAGATTTTCAATCCTAAGCTATAAAAGTAGAACATTTTATAAATTTTTAATTTGATACATTTTGTCATAATTCGAACTTTAAATGCATGTGAGCCTATGTATTTTTAATATTTTTCAATTGCTATTGTAACAATATATCAGGATCCTTGTATTAAATTTTCACGCTTTTTGGCCTAACCAATAACATTTTATTTTTATTTATAGAAAAAA
>NW_021777336.1:0-1006 GCF_005508785.2 Acyrthosiphon pisum | reverse complement strand
GAGTCGATGTCACACGGATCGCATCCGGTAGAGACAGATAGCGAACCGATAGGCAGGGGAGCAGGGACCCGAATATAAAAGGGAGCTGAAACAGCCTGTATCAGACGTGTCTACTCCAGAGCACAACAAGCACTTCACGTCACTCTGTGTAGTAACTTGTCATTTATTACTGAAGAGCATTTAAATAAACTACAAAGTATCTTTCATCTGTCTACATTCATTTATAACTACCCTGTCAACATCTTCATCATCAACACGAGCGGTCTCGCTTCCTGCAAAATCATAATATACTCGTAGTTAACGGCTATCAGAATATTAATCTGACCAGCCCAACAACGAGAATATTACACTGGCGCAGTCGAGTACGGAACTTTCAAGGAGTTAGAAGCGAGTCAAGCAGTCAACGCGGCGGATTTCAACTTCTGGGGTCGAGGCGAGCAGTCAATTCAACGTCAGAGGTCCAGTTCCGGTGCAGCGACTACTATCAACGTTTCAACTCCACGGAGGCAGCTCACACGAGTCACAGTCGAGGACCGATCACCCTTGACAACTCCGGAGAGAAAGAACGAGTCAGGCAAGCAGAGACAGACAAATAGACAGAATGGCACAAGCAGTTGGAGTAACAGTATTGTGAGTTGACTAATTAAGTTGAATATAAAGATATTATAAATAAGATTAGAGCTTTGGAGTGCACGTCTCACGTTGGTTTTTAAATTCTTAAAACCAGCGTTAAATTTTAAATATTATTGGTGAAGGTGTAATATTTGAATAAAAATAAATAAAACAAGCTTGTTAGGGAAACATATGTAATTTTTGTAAAGGCAGCAGTAGACTGACCTAGGTATTTTTGTAATAGACAGTAATAGACGGTTCTAAGGTTTTTTATGATAGGCAGCGGAGGACTGACCTGGGAATATTTTTTGGTAGACAGCGGTAGGCTGATCTAAGAGTTTTTTAGTGGTAAATAGACAGCAAGGGACTGATCTAGTGATATATAGTGATTATT
>NW_021777335.1:42366-43127 GCF_005508785.2 Acyrthosiphon pisum | reverse complement strand
GTACTCGCAGAAAAGTTTCAAGTTGGAAAAACACAGATCGCGGATATTGTTTCTAACACAGAAGAAATTTATAAAGCGTGGGTTGAAAATGGAAATGAAGAACGAAAATTAACGAAACTAAGAAAATGTGAAGGCAGTGTGATTGATAAAGAACTTTTGGTCTGGTTTAGCAAAACTCGAGAAAAAAATTTACCAGTTTCCGGACCAACAATACAAGAAAAGGCTAAACAACTTGCTGAAGTTCACGGATTAAACGACTTTAAAGCTTCAAACGGGTGGCTAGAAAAATTTCGAAAAAGGCATAACATTTCGTTTAAATCTATCTGTGGGGAAGCTTCATCCGTTGATAGAATAGCTGTTGATGACTGGAAGAAAAAATTGCCAAACATAATCGATAAATATGAAAAGCGAGACATCTTCAATGCCGACGAGACTGAACTTTTTTTTATAGTTCTACCCAATAAAACTATGGCATTTAAAAATGAAAACGTGCAATGGTGGAAAAGTTTCAAAAGAACGGTTGACTGTGCTATTGTGCTGTAATATAATAGGTGAGTTTGAACGTCCTCTCATCATTGGTAAGGCAAAACGACCGCGGGGCTTTCAAAAAATTAGACGTAAATAAATTTCCCCGTTGACTGGTGTTGGAATAAAAATGGCCTGGGATGACGACACAGATTATGACAGACTGGCTCATGAATTCCATAAACAAATGATTAAAGTCAAAGAAAAGTACTACCTTTTTGTCGACAATGCTATCT
>NW_021777335.1:0-757 GCF_005508785.2 Acyrthosiphon pisum | reverse complement strand
GTGCATATAAACCCGCGCCCTAATGCGCATTAATTAAATGCGCATTAAATCAATGCGCATTAACTGCTGCATATAACGTGGTATGTATTGCATCTGTATTATTTTTTGGGTTCGTGGTACGAACAGCCTCTTACAGCATTAATGAAACCTTTGTGTTTTTTTTTTTTAGATAATGGAATTTTAGTTTTTACTTTTATACTTGGAATTAATTCATTTTTCTAATTACAATAATTATTTAGTCTTTACAGAAAGAAAGCTAAATAGTGACTAAATAATAAATTCAAAGCGGTCAGAAATTATAAATTTATAAAATAAGTACCTATTAGAATTCAAGAAAATACAGTGAAACCTCCACTAACGGACACCTCCCAATAGCGGACACCTCTCAATAGCGGATGTTTTTTGGGGAACGGGGACATTTTCACTACTTTTCGATAGGAAAACCTCCGAATAGCGGACTCTCCGAATAATGGACATTATTTTATTAGGGAATTTTTAAAATAATGGTAAATCCCTAATCATTATTTGAAAATATAATCTGTAATATGCCTATCTGTAATACGTATTCACATTCGTATGCACTCTTGTAATAATGTAACATAATTACGATAACAAACTCGTTATGGGACGATACGATTATGACAAATTCGGTTATCGGTGAAGCGATTATGTCTTATGACAAAAGTATGTCAGTTAGTGACGGTTTTCGACGCGATGACTACGTTAAAACGAAAGCGGTTGTCGCTTCGCGAAAAAA
>NW_021777334.1:0-919 GCF_005508785.2 Acyrthosiphon pisum | reverse complement strand
TTAAGAGTTGCACCAAAACCAAAAAAAATTTCTCGAAAACAGATTTTGCGTAAAAAGTCCCGTTTTCCATAATTTTTCTTTGTTTTCACGGTGCTTTTGAAAACTACTGGGAAATTTTTACTTTTGATCCCCCAAAGTACCAACTATATTCAATTTCCTATCAAAAAAAATACTGTTGAAGAAAACCCAAGCACTTTTACTGTCCTAAAAGGTGATGACAGACACAACAATTATTTCCAATCATCGTTCCACTCAGAATCTAATATAATATAGCTACTACGATTACAATAGTCGACTATTATAAGAATTAAAAAAAATCGTGATTTATAGCACTAAAAATGAGAAATTTAAATTAGGCAGGTAGTTGGCATAATGATAATATGAAGTTAACATTTTTTTTAAAAAAACCCTCCATGATACATCATATATGTAGTTCTAATAGTTTTCATATAATACTATTGTCAATTGTAATTTTTTTATGAGTGAAATTTAAAAATATATGTTACGATAAGGCATAGGTTATTGAAATATATGAATGCATATTATTGCTCATAGACATATAAATGTGCCTTTGATATTGCAGTATTACATGATCGATATTGCATAATAAAACAAAATACTAGCATCTATACCTATATATAATATATAGCATTGGCAAGTATTCATATTTACCCTTGTAGGTACCTATATTATGTATACAAATTATGAGTAGAAGTATAAGACATAAGTAGCTCTAAGTAGCTTGCGCCTTAAATGAATAGTGATTATTGAACAATTTTACATTTTCTAGTTACTTTTACAGTTTAACTTGAAGAAAGTTACTTAAGAATTAAAAAGTAATAAAATATTACCTGCAAGTAGTGATGGGCTGTGGGTAAATACCCAACGGGTAAGAAATATATTTTGGGTAAATAGGTAC
>NW_021777333.1:0-1022 GCF_005508785.2 Acyrthosiphon pisum | reverse complement strand
GTGATTGTATAATATTATTCGTGGTACTTGAAACTTCTAAAGTATACTATTATATATCTATGATAGTACCACGGTTTTTTGTTGATGTATAACGCGTTATAAGTACCTAATAAATATTATGATATGATTAATTTGGAATTTATTATAGGTACCTAATATAATATTATGTCTTATACCTAGACTAACATACTTTCTCCGCTCAGAATCGTTTTTCTTATACAATGATATTATATCATTGAATTCAAATTTAATACCATCCATTATACAGTGACCCACTTGTAACCTACTGTACAGCAGAGCGAAATCCACTTACCCACCTTTTTTCAAAATAGAAATGCTATTAAGAGAAAACATTTGTTGTCTAAATATTATACACGTAGGTACGGCATTTTTACCAATTTATTAATTACAGATTTGTAATGATACATTTTTTAACCACACACATTTTTACTAATTGCTAATAATATATTTTTTAATTATAAACAAATAACAGCAAAACCAATATTTTTAACCACACCAATATATTAATACAATTATATGGCCAGTCCTAAGTCTGAAAATTGGGAAGGAAAATATTGATATAGTAAAAAAAAAGCCATAGACGTAATTTACGTATGCATAAAAAATATTTAGTTAGACATGTGTACAAAATTATACCCAGGTCGCAAAATTTACGTATATAGAAAATAATATACCCGGCAGAAATACACATAAAAATTTCAAATTGGATAGAATTACAGTGACAGGTGATATTAGAGTGAATTGACCTATTATCAAACTTTTAGGTATAATAAGTAATAACATTATCTTATCAGACATTTTTCGGTATTTTCACTTTCAAGCAGGGTTGTGAAATATAAAAAAAAAGCGGGTAAGTGGATGTCGCTCTGCTGTACAGTAGGTTATAAATGGATCTATGTATAATGATTAATGGATTGTATTAAACTTGAATTCAATAATATAATATCATCGTATAAGAAAAACGATTCTGAGCGAAGACGGTTTGTCAGTCTGGTATTAGA
>NW_021777332.1:0-820 GCF_005508785.2 Acyrthosiphon pisum | reverse complement strand
GAAAAACCCAAAGATAACTTAAGGAAAAACGGGAATTTTTACACAAAATCGATTTTTCACAAAATTGAATTTTGTTTTTGGCGTAACTTTAAAAAAAAAATGACCGTAGATACATGAAATGTTGACTGAATGTTTATCTTAGCATTTTCTATACACCATAAAATTTTCAAAAAATTTTGATTTATTTTGAGCTCTTTACGGACATTTTCATTTTCATTTTTTTTTAGTTTTTTTTCTAAAAATATCAATAAAATTTTATTTGTTGGATAAAAAAAGCTTGAAAATTTAATAGAAGTCTCCTAGTATATTGTTTCAAAGGCAGATGAAAAATATTAAAAATCGTTAGTCACAGTTTTTTTTTATAAGCATTTAATGTTCAAAAAATGACAAAATATGGAAAAATCACGAAAATTTGCAAATTATTTCGAGTTAGATATTCATAAAAATTTTTCTTTTTAAATCTAAAATATGAAAATGTAATACAAGATTCATTATAAGATTATCTACCTTTATCAAACAAAAAATATCTATAAGAATGTCAAATTAAATTGTTATGATCGTTTGAAATTCAAATTTTTACAACACTGGATATTCACTCGATTTCTCATGTAGCGATTTCCTTATTTTGTTGTAATTCAAAAACGAATAACTGCAGATACATGAATATTTTACTGAATGTTTATACTTTATATTAGCATTTCCTATACACCATACAATTTTGAAAATATTTTGACTCTTTTTGAGCTGTTTACGGACATTTTCAGTTTTAAATTTTTTTAGTTTTTTTTTCTATAAATATCAATAAAGTTTTATCTGTTGG
>NW_021777331.1:0-815 GCF_005508785.2 Acyrthosiphon pisum | reverse complement strand
CAATAAAATATCCCGAAACGGGCCAAACGTTAAATCTTAAAGTTGTAGTTTTATAAAAATCTGCATGCTTACGATTGTGAATGATTGTGTCGGTTGATAACGTTCTGTTTTGTTGAGTAGTTTTGTTCGCGTTGCTTGTATACCTGAAGTGAGGAACGTTTTGGAAACGGCAATGCCGACAACAGCTAACGAGTGCCCACCACGATTAAAGATATACTGGTTACACATCGAGACTGTATAACACGGCTCGAAAAGCGCGATTGAAAATGTACTGACTAGTAGCACTATCTAGTGGTCTCTTCAACTTATTTTAACCACGTAAATTTCTTAATTATGAAAACTAAGTATTTATTATTTATATATACCTAAATACCTTAGTACTATAAATTATAATTACTACTTACTTTTATACATTAACAATTTAAAACCACGATTAAAGATATATGATATATCATTAATCGTGATATACACATTAGTACTTGTCTACTTTAAGACACTATAAGTCTATAGAGTATAGACTATAAACAACAAAATGACTTGTTAGTTGTTGTATACAAATACCACATGAAATTTCCAAAATAACATTTGGAATACCTAAGGAATAAGGATAAAAGAAGAAAAAAAGAAATGGAAGTAGCTTTAGGCGTATTATTTAAAAAATCAAATCGGGTTTGTTCAAATCATTTTTATAAAGAAGATTTTAATAATACATGGACGTCAGGTGAAGGAACAAACCCATATACTTACAGTAAACTATTGTCTAATTGAAATTTTTTTTTTTTTTTGGTTTATAAGTTTATTCAATTTGTTACAAA
>NW_021777330.1:0-627 GCF_005508785.2 Acyrthosiphon pisum | reverse complement strand
AGTAAGTATATAAAATTTCCCTCTCTATGTATGCACTCATCGGCTATCTGTACGTTCACTATTTTTTGCATTTTTTTTTAGTATATAATATGACTGCAAAGGAAAAAACATTCAGTTCAATGTATGACTTCTAACAGTTATATTCCACTTTATAATTTTGTTTATAGTGTAAAAATTATTTTAACTATTGAAAAAAACTTAACAAAATAATTTCATTATGAGTCCACCGATAATTGTCTGTAAGTCTACTTTTGACATCCGTCCATCCGTGCTTTCAGCAAGAAAAGTATTACAGTTGGATTATTAATAAATAAGCAAATTTCAATAATTTTGTTATTAGAATGTAAACTTTAAAAGAAAATGATCACATTAAGTTTAGAAGAATGGTTTACATTGATGTCTGAATCTACTTACAATTCGATTAGGTATTAATAACCTAAATACAAGATGTAGACGTGTAAAGATAACCGATAATTTATCATATTCAATCAATGTTAAACATAGTTTAATTACCTTGCATATAAACGACAATTACATTAGTCTTACAAGCATTGACTTTGGACGGCTTAGACAAATTCAGAATTTGGTAGATTTATATATTGTAGAGAAGCAGAAACGTTTTCCCAG
>NW_021777329.1:0-796 GCF_005508785.2 Acyrthosiphon pisum | reverse complement strand
AAAAATATGAATTTCAAATGCTCATAAAAATTTAATTTGAGTTTCTTATAGATATTTTTTTTTTGGTAAAGGTAGAATATCATATAAGGAATCTTGTAATACACTTTAAAATCTTAGATTTAAAAAGAAAAATTTTTATGAATTTCTAACTCGAAATAATTTGAAAATTTTCGTGATTTTTCCATATTTTGTCATTTTTTGAACTTTAAATGCTTATAAAAAAAAACTGTGACTAACGATTTTTAATATTTTTCATCTGCCTTTGAAACAATATACTAGGAGCCTTCTATTAAATTTTCAAGCTTTTTTATCCAACAAATAAAATTTTATTGATATTTTTAGAAAAAAAACTAAAAAAAAATGGAAAATGAAAATGTCCGTAAAAAGCTCAAAATAAATCAAAATATTTTCAAAATTTTAACGTGTATAGAAAATGCAAATATAAACAACCTGTGAAAATTTCATATATCTACGGTCATTTGTTTTAGAGTTACACCAAAAACCAAAATCGATTTTGTTAAAAATCGATTTTGCGTAAAAATTCCCGTTTTTCCTTAATTTTTCTTTTGTTTTTCACGTCGCTTTTGAAAACTACTGGGAAATTTTTACTTTTGACCCCCCAAAGTACCAACTAGATTCACTTTCCAATCATAAAAGTTACTGTTGAAGAAAATCGAAGCAGTTTTACTGTCCTAAAAGGTGATGACACACAAAAATAAATAAAAAAAAAAAATAAAAAAAAAAACACACATCATTGTAAAATCAATACATTCATCGTTCCACTCAGAATCTAAAA
>NW_021777328.1:0-833 GCF_005508785.2 Acyrthosiphon pisum | reverse complement strand
AAATATTTATTATTAAAAGTTATATCCTTGACTATATTTTAATTTTTTTTTTTAATTTATGGTAGGCTAAATGGACTGTTCTTTGAGTCTATTCATTGGGACATACCCCTCAATTTGGATGCAATTATTAATGAAATGGAGCTAAGTCCTAGGCAATTAGATTTTGTTTTGTAATCTCACAATAAAATTGTATTTAATTACAATAAATAGTTAACAGTCCATAAGTTCTCATGTGTTTTTTATAATAGTTAAATATAAAATGTATATTGTTGTAATCATGAATAACTAACAATAGGTACAGTAAATATGTCAGCAATTTAATAGTTTACTAGTGAACTGCTTACATAACTAGCTATAGTTAATCATGGTTTTATTATTATTAAAAAGTTTATGATACAAGCATAGGTATTATATTATATACAATAATTAAAAACTCAAACATTTTACATGGGCTTATATATATGGTATATTTATTTAATAAACAGTAATAAATTAGGCATATAATAAAATAGGCACCATGGTTATGTTATATAAGCATTTAAAGTTCAAATTTCGTCATAACCACAGTTAATTTGTAGTTCAAAACTTATAAAATATTAAATGTGTATAGCTAAGGCTAAACAATTTAATACAAGGTCTTTCATACTAGTAATTCATACTTTTACCTAAAAATTACAGATGATTTACGAAAATTGGTATGCAAATACATTGTTTTTACAAAAATGAATTCATTCTGGTAAGACATATATGAAATTTACGTTTTGCTTACTATAGTTGAGAGTTGAAACTTGATAAATATTTTTGAAAAAGTAATAATAATATGGGCAATGGGG
>NW_021777327.1:0-3555 GCF_005508785.2 Acyrthosiphon pisum | reverse complement strand
TAATGAAGCGATAATAATAAAATTCTGAAAACAGATTTGAATTTGCGTCAAGTCTACTTGAAATCAACTTCCTCACGTTTTTGATATTATCCTCTAAATACGTAAAAAAACGTTGTATTAGAAAATAGTAGGTAATTAAAATATTATCATATTTAAATTTTTGGAGAAGTTTAACTCACCAGTCTTTGAGTTCCTTATAGGTTTTGACTTTTGCATCTTTTCATTTGTCCTGTCAAAGAGTTTGGAGGACGTCCTGCAGTTTTCTTTCCTTCTACCATTCAATTCTTCCGGGTATCTAAGGAAATCTTCCAGCGCCATGCACTTATTACAACCACGTGTGTACGTTTTCTTTTACTGTAGTCGTAATCACCTCAACGTTTGTTTTTCTTTCGGTTCAGCTTATCTTTTCCATATACACCTCCAGCACCACATCTTTAAGACTTCTAGTTTTTTCTTTTCAGTGCCATTTATTATCCATGTTTCACTTCCAGATAATGTTGCAACACTCCATACATAATATGTTTTGTTGAATTTCTTCTTGATATCGAGACGTTGATTTTTTGAAGTGAGTAGTGTGCAGTGTAGGTTTATTACTAAAGGCGGTTTTAAATGTTATTTTATTCTATATTTTAGTTTTGTTGTTCATAAATTTTAATATAAAACAACTATCGATTTTAAATTAAAATACTGGGTGACAGAAAAAAAAATAATTATGCGTACGTTTAATTGCTGGTTTGCATAGGACTCGGTGCTGCAATATCGTTAATGAATAATAAACAAATTTCGGGCGTTTGGGATAGGCCACGAACGGGTGACACGTTTGATTGCCTGCAGTTCGGGCGGCGACTAATTGACGGTTAATTTATAAAAAATAACATAAAACATAGTAATAATATTACGATATAATCATTATGCAACTAAAGACGTTATTCTGGTTTAAATTATGTTCTTTTAAACGGTTTTCATTACGCAATCTTTGATGTCTTGTGAAAATCAACTCTACTTGCAAAAACCGTACAAAATTAATTATGCCGTTAAATACATTATAGGTACAATACGAAATATGTACAATATATGAAATGTATATTATACAATATAATATTTATAATAATGCGACTCTATGTGTAGGTATATTATTTAAACTGCGTTCATTCGCGTTTCAAAGTTTTGAAAACTTTGTTTCAAACGATCTGAAGTATAAATGAATGGAATTATTTTAAAATACGTAAGTCGAAGAGGGACGAATTAAGATATTTTTCGCTGATAGATTAATTTTTTTACGCTTTATAAAATGTAATCTTTTTTATTTAAGTTTTAATTTTTTGATATTGAACGCTGAGCTTAAGTCTTAACCGCGTAATAGAATCATTACTTTTTTTTTTACTTTCAAAGAAAATAACGGAATAAACCAAAGTCCATTCGTTGACAAATGGTTCAAAGTGACTTTTATTTTTTCTCATAAACTTTCCAAGTTTTCCCGTCATATTTTTGATCCGAATTATTAAACAGTTTTGAACTTGGAATTATTTTTATAAGATACTTAGAGTATAATTATTGGTATTTTTTTTTTTTCACTTTAGTATAAAGACTGAAAAGCGTATTCGTTGATGATATTTTATGTGCAATAATGAAATTATTCACGAGGGTTTGAAACATTTTTTACGGAAATATTATTATACAATTATAGTTATCGATGTTATATATATCTTTATCAGCGACAATTCTGAAAAAAAATATCGAAATAGGTAGTTATAGTAGTTACCATCCATGATTAATAGGTATAGGTACACATTTTTTTTATAGATAATAATATTATACTTGACATTATCATTTCAGCAATTATACGGAGGATATTTCTCTGATTTGCATGTTGTTGTATTTTGTACACCACAATAAAATTCATAGCTGGTAGCCGGTAGGTAATAATGACACGTTGTACAATAAGACTGTATGTTATCGTAAAGATGATCATTGTTTGTCGTATCGTATTATCGATATTGATAATAACATAATAGTATTATCTGGGGGCTATTTTTTTTAATAAACTTTTATTATAGAATCACACATTTGATGATTATCAATTATTATAAGACGAGCTTATTAAAATATTTTGTATAGTACTTTATCAGTCGTTCTACAGTGGCACATTGTTTGATTTTCAGATCGTGTTTGAATAGTTTTTAACAGCTACTAAATTGTTATACTAACTTCAAACCACTTCTTTTGGCACTTAAACTACTTCCACTACTTCCACGAACCTCAGTTTCCACGATTACTGATTATATTAAGCTGCATTTTTTCACTCATTTGCATAAGAGGGTATGCTAGGCCAAACGACTGTCCTACATTAGCCGAACTGATTTAGGAAAAAACAAAAATACTGCGTACACAGTGTGTATTGTTTCACTCGAAGCATACTGGAGCTATTAAATAATAAAACAATATTAATGGTAGTCGTGAAAAGTAGTGTTCAGCGAAGTAAGATCAAATAATTTGGTCCTCGAAAATATTTTGTCAAACATTTAGTTAAATGGAAGTTTGTATTAAAGCCATTAGCCATTATTAAGATAGAACAATTTTAGTAAAAAAAAGGCGGGTAAGTCGTGGATGTCGCTCTGCTGTACAGTAGGTTACAAGTGGGTTACTGTAATGGATGGAATTAAATTTGAATCCAATGATATTATATCATTGTATACGAAAAACGATTCTGAACGGAGATGATTTGTCAGTCTACGATATATTATTTTTAAAGAAAAACTTATGGAGAACCTTGTACCAAATTTTAAAAACTTAGTTATAAAAGAAAAAAATTTTACGATTTTTCAACCACTAAATTACTTGCAAATTTTCGCAATTTTGACATATTTCGTATAAATTTGAACTTTAAATGCTTATAAATAAAAATTGTGACAATGTATTCCTTTTATTTTGCAACTGCTATTGTAAAAATATGTTAGGAGCCTTGTATTAAATTTCCAAATCTTAGAATTAAAAAGAAAAACTTTTATGAATTTCTGTCTAAGATAATTTGAACATTGCCGTAATTTTTACGTATTTAGTCAAAATTTGAACTTTAAATGCTTATAAAAAAAAAATCGTGACTATATATTTCTTTTATTTTTCAATTGCTATTGTAAAAATATATTATGAGCCTTGTATTAAATTTTGAAATCTTAGATATAAAAGGAAAATTTTTTATGAATTTCTAGCATAAAATAATTTACGAATTTTCGTGATTTTTACATAATATGTTGTCAAAATTTGAACTTTAAATGCTTATAAATAAAAATGGTGACAATGTATTCCTTTTATTTTGCAACTGCTATTGTAAAAATATGTTAGGAGCCTTGTATTAAATTTCCAAATCTTAGAATTAAAAAGAAAAACTTTTATGAATTTCTGTTTAAGATTATTTGAACATTGCCGTAATTTTTACGTATTTAGTCAAAATTTGAACTTTAAATGCTTATAAAAAAAAATTGTGCCTATGTATTTTTATAATTTTTGAATGGGAGTTAGAACAACATATATGGACCCTTCTATTAAATTTTCAAG
>NW_021777326.1:0-1595 GCF_005508785.2 Acyrthosiphon pisum | reverse complement strand
TTTTACATTTGGATATATTAGGTTATATTATATTATGAGGTTTTATGGGTAAATGTAATAAAACTTATTTAAGTATACAATTTTATACTTTGTTAAGTATAAATATTTTTAAGTAAACATACTTTACCCATAAAAGTTTTTAACGAATAAAGTAAACGGGTAACTATTCCAAAATTTGAACAATATAAAAATGAATAATAACTGGAACTGTTTGTAAAGCGCAGGGCTTTGAGTTACTCAAGTACTTAGTGTATATAAAGTAATAATTAAATCAAAAAGTACAGTTGTATATTTAATGTCAATTGTTTAATAAAGTATATTGTAAGCATATTTGTCAAACAGATATTAGTTAAAACAATAGGAGCGCAGTTTAAAATATGTTTAGTCATAGCAAAAGAATGGTTCTGAAGCAGTGATCAACAGTTATAATAAAAGTATTAATAAAAGTGTTGTGTAGAGAGACATGTACACATATATCAAACATTTGTTTGTAAGTGAAAGTAAAACAAAATATTAGTTTAAGGCAATCATTAAAAATCATAACATGTAAGTTTAACGTTTAAAGTCTGACTCTATGTCGAGCCATAATCAATGAATAGGTTAAAATAAATAGGTACATAATAACAGTCCATAAGTAGTAATTAACAGTTACACATTAAATAAAAGTGTTCTGTTGAGGTATACGTCATGATCCTCAACAAAAATAATAATCAAATGAACAAATGCCTAACTGTTTAGTTATAACAATATTAGTTATTATGTATTATATAGTTATAGTACGTATATTGGTATGCATGTAACTGACATAACATTCATTGACATATTGCTTCTAATGTTACACTTAAGAAGTAAACATAATCATGAACAATAATGATAGTAATAAAGTAAGTTGTAACTCAGAGTTAGCCAGTGTATTAAAGTAATAATTAAAACAAAAAGTAAAGTACATGTCTTTAATTGACATGACTTTAATTTTTAAATACATAAAGTTCTATTTTGTTTATTAATATTGGACTTTTTAGAATCTGTAGCAGTATTTGTATGCTACACTAAATTTATATAAATGACTCACATAAAAACTGAAATATATACCAAGTACCTACTACATGGTATGTTAAATATTTATTTGTTAACCACACAATCGAGCCATTGTCTAACGATTTAGGTGCATTGCTCAATAAAGCATATTATTAAAGCAATAGCCGTGGATGTCAATTAAATATTATTATTTATCAATTGTCAATTTATTGTTCATGATTAAACCTACCTATAGTATATATTAATAATAATATATTGTAATACACTCCATAAATCTACCTACATAAGTAACATCAAACATCATATCATTATACACTTTAACTACCAGACTTTACTGAAATATATGTAGGATATATAATATTAGTTTATTACTATACTATGTGTAGCTTAGCTATATTCAAGTATAAAAGAACCTTTCCATATAATCCAAACCATGTAGAATAATTTATTATTTATTAAATATCTTATTTCATATAATACTCTCATAATTAAACCTATATATCAAATAGTATACAGTCATATCATTATACAATTTAATTGCCAGTCTTTAGAATATG
>NW_021777325.1:0-1264 GCF_005508785.2 Acyrthosiphon pisum | reverse complement strand
TATTCGTGGGTACTTGAAACTCTAAAGTATACTATTATATATCTATGATAGTACACGGTTTTTTGTTGATGTATATCGCGTTATAAGTACTAATAGATATTATGATATGATTAATTTGGAATTTATTATATGTACCTATTATAGATAAATTTTTTTAAAATACTATAGACTATAATATAATATTATGTCTTATACCTAGACTGACATACTGTCTCCGCTCAGAATCGTTTTTCTTATACAATGATATTATATCATTGAATTCAAATTTAATACCATCCATTATACAGTGACCCACTTGTAACCTACTGTACAGCAGAGCGACATCCACTTACCCACCTTTTTTTTCGTTATACATATACGTTTATTCAACGTTGATCATACGTTGATCAATGGTTAGTAGAACTTACGTCGGAATATCGTTAATGATACTATGTGCCTTACCTATCTAATCTAAACATTAATTCGTATTATTTTACCAAAATAAACCTCTGCGATGGGTAAACCAGGGCTTATTCTAACAGGCAGTAGGGCCCAAATTGGGTAGTAGGAAAAATCAAACTGGCAGTTGACTTTATGTACCTATATAGGAACCTTAAAAAAATATAATTTTTCTTATAGAATGATTGACTTTCTACTGAGTATTTGAAATTTGTGTAATTTATAAACTTAACCTAGTACCTAATAAGTAATAATTATGTAGATTATAATCTATGCTACTTCGATGATTGATTAATCTGTGAAATAGAAACATGAATTACGATTAGGTACCATCTATGTTATCGACTAAGCTTATCGCGACCACATAGACCATTGTACACAAATTAAAGCGCACGGATACGAAATTCAAAAACGGAATAACCACTAATTATTTTATCTTTGGTTTTTAGTAAATTTTACATTATGATATAGAATGAAAAAGGTATTATATGCACCTAATTTCATTATTATATCTATAACTTTCGACAAAACGTTCCAGTCTTTCATGAGTGTATAGGGTGTGTAGCTATTTCCTATAATATCAAATTTGAAGAGAGGTACATCGCGATCGGTACATGTGTAACGGATAGTACCCGTTTACTCACAACAATAAAGTATTATTATATGAACAGATAAATTAGGAATAGTGAGTGGATAAACGACCTCCTTAAACAATTTTGGCAATAGTCAAAATTACAAATATACGAATACAATAGCAGGTTAATCATATAGTCAAAATAACCGAGTGATTAATCGCGAGCCATATTATTTTTTCTGAGAACACAAA
>NW_021777324.1:3419-4276 GCF_005508785.2 Acyrthosiphon pisum | reverse complement strand
TAGTTAATCGAATAATTTTTATTTTTTATTCATTCGAAATTCGAATTTTGATTGGTTGTAACTTTTAACTTGTAACTTGTTAGTTTGTTATCTTATATTGGATACATAAAAAATAATAATGTATTTTTATCCATAGAAGAAATTACATCAGATTTGAATTTTAGAGTTCTTCAAATATCTCTATGAACAATAAGTTTATTTACTTTCTAAATTTTAATGTATAATTATTAATTATTAATTAGTAATTACTAATTTGTAAAGATAATTTTCTACAGCTTATATTTTCAAATTTTCTGTAGACCAAATTACATTAGAACACAAAATTTTAAAACACGAACAATAGGTTCTTAAAATGTATTATATATTTAATTATAACATTATTATTCATTATTTAACAAAAAATTAACAATAACAGCATTAAAAACAAAAACAATTATTTAAAAAAAATAAAAATAAATATTTTAAATCCTTTAATAAAACGTAATAAAAACAATATAAGATAAAACAATGGAAAACAAAATCATTTATTTTTTTAAATTAGCATTTAAGAATATTAGTTTATCCACATTATCTGGTAATAATCGATTTTGTCTGGCACTAACTATTTGATCTGCTTTGGAAAATACTCTTCCCGATGGTACAGATGTGGCTATACCAAATCTATGAAAAGTTGATTTCGTTGAAGTTTCATAGGTAAATAGGAAGACATTAGATTTTTTTAAATATAATAATTTATTCAACATAATATTTAAAATATAGTACAGCAATATGTTTTTTGGTCTATATTATATTATAAAAAAATAAATAAAGTACTAATACATGAAATGAAACACGATATGAATACAAATAAAATATAT
>NW_021777324.1:0-921 GCF_005508785.2 Acyrthosiphon pisum | reverse complement strand
AACGTTTAAATATATCTTAATATGTATAACATTATTTTAATTTATCATATTGGGATTATTTTAATAAGTACAATAGTGATTATATGGTATGCCATTTAGTTTATCTTAGAGTACTTATTTAAATTGATTGAGTTGAATAATTGTGGTATCGATCTATTGTAGAGCCAATCCCGTCGAATATCTAAAATATTTTAATATGTATGACATCTATTTTCATTTATTATATTAATATTATTTTAATAATTACAATAGTGATTATATTGTATTGCATTTAGTTTATCTTATAGGTTTACTTATTTAAATGTATTAAGTTTAATTATTTTATTGATCTATTATAGAATTAATCTCGTAAAATATCTTAATGTGGCCCTCATAGCATTTTGTAATGATAATATTTTTAGTCAATTTTTTGCTATCAAGGGATTGACATTTATTTTTATTATTACCTATTAATATTATTTTAAAAATTGATTTTAAAGATTTAGTAACAGTCACCAAATAATAATTAATTGTTGATAACTGGAAAAGATTTCTTTAAAAAAACTCATCACGAAATACAAAATGTGTTTAGTCAAAACTCAGTTCATATAAGTTATAGTTGATAATATTTTCAAGACTTTAAACTTATACTGTTTTAAATTATTTCCATTTTTTGTATGTTTGTTACTTTTCAACTCTCTTTTTATCTATAAATACAACAATTGATTTTTGCACCAGTTTTATAAAGGTAAGAAATATTTATTTCATTAATAGGACGGCACACCGGCATGTGTTTTCTCATATAGGTACCGTTCGCCAGTTTCAATAGAGTGCTGTTAGTTAGGATATTTTAGTTAATCGACCTATCATCAAACTTTTAGGTATCAACATTACCCGTATTATCTAAGGTTATTTACGATACCTATATTTATTTTCATGTAA
>NW_021777323.1:0-1410 GCF_005508785.2 Acyrthosiphon pisum | reverse complement strand
GAATAAAACGAATATAATCAACAACTCAAATACGTCGCTGCCAAATTCCGCTGAAAAAAATGGATAGACTATTAAAACGACAAAAAGAAATTCAAGCTCGTCATACACAACCTCGGATGCACCGCTGTCACCCCAAGAGAGCCGACATGTCAACAAAAAACTATTCTCGTCAAGAAATCGCTACGAAGTATTCAGTTCAATGGAACAATCACCCAACCCCTCTGCCGAGGACGCACAGACTTAATTTACAGAACCTGTAGATAATACAATTATTAAACATATTATGCCTCCCCTATTTCCATAAAAGGCGTGGACAATTTTCCTGGCGTGTACACAAAACTGATTGACCTGATTGGTGTTGATAATTTCCACTGCAAATCAACAGCCGACCGACAAAAAATTCAAACAACAAATCCTGAGTCGTATAGAGCGGTTGTTCAATTTCTGAGAAAAGAAAATGCAGAATTCCAAACTTACCAACTTCAAGAGGATAAACCAATTTGAGTGGTAATTCGTAATATACACCCAACCACACCTTGTGAGTTAATAAAAGAAGAGCTAGTCTTGCGATTATTTGAGGTCAGACAAGTAACACCAGTCCTGCACAGACTCAACAAAAACCCGTTACCTCTCTTCTTCGTTGACTTAGAACCAATGACTCACTCAAACGAAATTTTCCAACTCACTTCTTTACTTCACACTAAAATTATTGTTGAATAACCTTACAAACCCAAAACAATCTCTCAATGTGAGAACTGCCAGGATTACGGACATACCAAGGCCTACTGTGGGTACTCAACTCGCTGCGTACGCTGTGGTAATGACCATCATTCATCTCCTTGCCCAAATTCACGTGATGAACCCCCAAATGTGCTCTTTGCCAAGAAAATCATCCTGCGAGCTACAAAGGATGCTCAGTCTACAAAAATCTGCAACGTCGTAAGAACCCAAATACTATAAATAATAACAAACATTTAACTGTAAAAACAAATTATAATCTTAAATCTAAAAATGTACAAGATAGTCACCCGTCAAACCACTCCATGCATCTTCCTGCTCAATCAATAACTTATGCAGATGCAACTTCCGGCCTATCCTCCAAACCTACTCCACCTCCTCAAGATCCAGTCACACCCTCCTCAGCCACTGATATAAATACTCTGTTGACAAGTTTCTTAAGTGAATTCAAAACTCTTTTAAATCCATTAATTTCTCTACTTACAAAAGTAATCGCCAGTTTATTAGATAAAAAAAATGAATAACTCTATCACAAACAATTCCCTCTTAATTTTACTATTTAACGCAAATGGTCTCAAAAACCACATAAATGAGCTCCAATCTGTTTTGTACAATATTCGTATTGACATTGCATTGATAACAGAAACCCACTTCACTAAGTACTCTAAATTC
>NW_021777322.1:0-1012 GCF_005508785.2 Acyrthosiphon pisum | reverse complement strand
CAAAAAAAAATTAAAAATTAAAAATAAAAAAAAAAAAGGTGGGTAAAGTGGATGTCCTCTGCTGTACAGTAGGGTTAGAAGTGGGTCACTGTATAATGGGATGGTATTAAATTTGAATTCAATGATATAATATCACTGTATAAGAAAAACGATTCTGAGCGGAGATGGTATATCAGTCTATGTATAAGACATAATATTATATTAGGTACCTATAATAAATTCCAAATTAATCATATCATAATATTAATTAGGTACTTATAACGCGTTATACATCAACAAAAAACCGTGGTACTATCATAGATATATAATAGTATACTTTAGAAGTTTCAAGTACCCACGAATAATATTATACAATCACAACAAAATAACTAAAATAGTTATCCTAGGTTTTTAATATGTAATTTCGTCCAAATTTGTACTTAAAATGACTATAAAAATAAACTGCGTAAATGTATTTTTTAGATTTTTTGGTAACAGAATTAATTACTTACGAGGAATCTTGTTTTAAATTTTAAATTCTTAGATTTAAAAAGAAAAATTTTTATGAATTTATAACTCGAAATAATTTGCAAATTTTCGTGATTTTTCCATATTTTGTCATTTTTTGAACTTTAAAGGCTTAAAAAAAAAAACTGTGACTAACGATTTTTAATATTTTTCATCTGCCTTTAAAACAATATACTAGGAGCCTTCTATTAAATTTTCAAGCTTTTTTATCCAACAAATAAAATTTTATTGATATTTTTAGAAAAAAAACTAAAAAAAAATGGAAAATAAAAATGTCCGTAAAGAGCTCAAAATACATCAAAATATTTTGAAAATGTTATGGTGTATAGAAGATGCTAAGATAAACATTCAGTCAAAATTTCATGTATCTACGGTAATTTTTTTAAAGTTACACCAAAAACCAAATTCAATTTTGTGAAAAATCGATTTTGCGTAAAAATTCCCGTTTTTCCTTAATTTTTCTTTTGTTTTTCCCGGCGCTTTTGAAAACTACTGGGAAATTTAA
>NW_021777321.1:0-846 GCF_005508785.2 Acyrthosiphon pisum | reverse complement strand
AATCGCAAACTCTTTTAGAAATGATTATTGTTTAAATAATTTTGTGTAAAATAAAAACAAGCGTGATATTTAAAAACAAGTTTTTTTATTTATTAGAATATAAGATAATATTTACAAGGTATAAAAAAAAAATAATTATAAGATATTTTTACAAGGTATATAAAATAAGATTCAAGGTTTACAATTTTCTAACATCGCCACTAAACGGATTGTAAGTTATAATCTGGTCATGTAGTATTAAACAATAAGCTGATGTCTTTTCTGGAATAACTGTGTCCGTTTCAAAGTCTATTCGTAGGTCCACGGTCGATGATTTAACGTTATCATTCTGATACGATAAATCGACAACGACGATCGGCACATAGTTTTGAAAAATATGTTTTGATAACAATGGTTCACAATAATCTCTTTCATAATACGATTTTTGAAAGTCTGTATAAGCTTTGTAGAGTATGCTGGTGATATTATTTTTAAAATCAGCTCGAAAGTCTTCATATGGATACACTTCAGAGTTTAAGTGTACCTTAAGATTTTTCAGATGACAGTGATCAAACCGCCCAGCGTCAGTTTCGATATTGTTTTTTCGACTTGTTTGCAATCCGAACAAAACAAATCTTGGTTTTTCGAGTATGCTGCTAGACTTAACAGTCCACGAATGAGAAGTGTTTCTAGGGAGCACGGGATACTCGCATAGATCCCAGGTTCTGAACGCACACGACAGTGTTTTACGTGAATCTAATACTTTCAATAACTTTAATTTTTCTTTATCACTGACTTTGATAATAGGCATCTTCCAAACCACCTTGGTGAGTTCGATGGTAATTTTTTTATTTTTATCCACGGCTG
>NW_021777320.1:0-788 GCF_005508785.2 Acyrthosiphon pisum | reverse complement strand
AAAAAACGAATAACTGTAGATACATGAAAATTATACTGAATGTTCATATTTTCATTTTTATACACGATAAAATTTTGAAAATAATTTGACTCTTTTTGAGCTGTTTACGGACATTGTCAGTTTTAAATTTTTTTAGTTTTTTTTCTATACAATAAAATGTATTTGTTGGGTAAAAAAGCATGAAAATCTAATGCAAGGCTCCTGATATATTGTTACAATAGCAATTAAAAAATAATGAAAATACATAGGCACAATTGTTTTTTATAAGCATTTAAATTTCGAATTTTGACAAAATATATCAAATTTAAAATTTAATAATTATTTTTAGTTAAAAATATATAAAATGTTCAACTTTTATAGCTAAGGATTAAAAATTTAAAACAAGGTTCCACGTAAATAGTTTATATATAAATTACTTTATTCACAATAATATCATCAAATATACTTAGTAATATCATAGGCTGTTTGACCGTTTTCGCTCAGAATCGTTTTTCTTATACAATGATATATCATTGAATTCAAATTTAACACCATCCATTACAGTGACCCACTTATAACCTACTGTACAGCTGAGCGACATCCACTTGCCCACCTTTTTAGTCTTACTTTTCTATTTTTAATTTCGGTTATACAACTTATACAGGCTGCAAAAGAAACGTTGATGTATGATAATGTTGTATAGTTGTGTACAAAACAAAACCGATCTATTGTTCAATCTTTATTAGTAACTTATATTACTATAACAAAATGGTTTTATTTATTTCTTTCTATATAATATTTTAAATTTT
>NW_021777319.1:0-1038 GCF_005508785.2 Acyrthosiphon pisum | reverse complement strand
TTTAAAGAAAAAAGGTAATCTATTTATACAAAATAGCATAAACTTAATGTAGTTTAGTATTCATGATCATTTTTAATTTGTATTTTTCTCAAAATGTGTGCATTTGAAAGTGTTTAAAAAATATTCACTATTTTATTTTGTAGTTTATTTATGAATTGCCTTTTTATAAAAATTAAATGCCTTTTTTTGCCTTTTTTTACATTTTAAATGCTTTTTTTTATTGATTATATTGCCTTTAAATCCGAACCCTAGTAATCACTATATATTAATCGTGAGATAGTTTTAGATCTTTATATTACATATATTTTAAGACTAAATAGTTTATAAGTCATAACAATAGTTATAAGCTTATAAAGAATGCCAAATGGCATACAGCTACAATATAAATACGACTATATTTAATCACCTTTGTTTACTGAATTATTTCAGGTAAATTTGAATTTTCAATATCGTCTCATAAATGAATTTCATTCAAAAATATTTTGTCATCGATTTTCTTAAACTTGTCGGTTTTAAGATGATAGAATAATATTGCATTAGGTATTTTGTATGTACTTTAAACTTATTATGTACATAATATTATTATAAAATAAGAAACAAAATATTTTGCAAGCGTATTAATAACTTCCTGTATTGTAAAATATTACGTGATTCATAAGTATACGTCGTTATTAATTTTTAGCCATAAACACTTATTATTATGCATTCCATTATGGATAAAAACTAAAAAAAAAATAATAATAGAATAAAATATTCAATAATATTAATGTAGGTTAGGTCTATCTCCGTCCTACACTAAGTAGATAAGACAATACCATATAAACTACGGGTCGTAGGTATTCATAGTCGATGATTAAGAATAAGTATTGTTTAAGCTAATTTTTATAATTTAAAAAATAAAAATATTGTGATAATAACGAAAAGCAATGCTTAAATACGTCACGACCAACCTTAATTTAAGTAATATTGTCTCTTTCTAAGCTAAAGTCTCGTTTATGATCTCATTTGAGTCATAAGTATAGCTTAAGCATTATTTAT
>NW_021777318.1:0-4180 GCF_005508785.2 Acyrthosiphon pisum | reverse complement strand
CCACACCACGTCTTTCGTTTTCGCGCGCCCAACCCGCGCGCAACGGAACATAATCGAAACGACGGTCTACCGCTGTTAAGTGTAATTTACGCACGCCCGCCCGTGTGCAGTACAGTTATATATTAACGCGCGAGCATAGGTACGATATAAATTATAATATATTATTTACCATTATATCCCATCGAGATCGTCGTCGTCGTTGCAGTTTTTGCGCGACGATAACGTGGAACAATTGTTATAAGGCTGCTGAGAGCTGGTCGTTTTTTCGTGTACTTAGACCAATATAAACGGAAGAAAAATTTACCCAGTATATACCAAAAGTCCAACTTTACATTCGAAAACATATATTTTGAATTCCTTATTTTTATTTCTAGGTCTGCTGCTGTTAAGTGTAATTTACGCGCGCCCGCTCGTGTGCAGTACAGTTATATATTAATGCGCGAGCATAGGTACGGTATGAGTTATAATTTATTATTCACCATTACATGCCATCGAGATGGTCGTCGTCGTTGTAGTTTTTGCGACGATAAGGCAGAACCATAATTCTGCGGAAAGATGGCAGAAGCTAATACGTACATTTTACAAACTTAGTTTTTCCGCTACATTTATTTTCAAATAATGACATAAGTTTTGGTCTTTGCACATAAATAACGCCACACACATAATGAAGACATATCATTTTTTCCACCACTTAAAATATACGATTTCTAAACTATTTAAACGATAATTAAAAAAATAAATAAATGTTCATAAGTACAGCTTCTGCCATCATTCCACAGAATTATTAAATGTTATTAAGACTGCTGAAAGGTTAGGAAAAGATAGGAAAAAGATTTTCGATTTTTATATTGTTTAATTAGTATAGCAAGTACAAAATTAATTATTTATACATATATATTTTTTTTCAAAATACCCCTTTACTTTGATGTTACTGAAAAGAAAAAAAAAACGAAAATCTTTTTCCTACAAAACTTAGAAAAAATAATAAGGAATTGAAATATTTTTGCAAAATAAAAATCGGATTTTTGGTACTGGTGCATTTTTCTTCCGCTTATTGGTCCATATATAATGTATACCTCTATATATTCATAGACCATAGTAGATCGCCAAAATTCCACAACGCATAGGGAAGAACTTTATCTGCGTCGTAGCGTTTTAATATTTTTGATGGTACTGACCGATAATTTTTAATAATCAAATGATAAATATCTATAAATTATAATGTCCTCCAACTAATCAAACTGATAAATTAAACTGTATCTTTGTTATTCAAATTATAAAAACGCTGCGACACAAATAAAGTTCTTTCCTATGCGTTGTTGAATTTTGGTAGCAGAACATTGGGAATACTGAAGATGTCCCTCGCAAAACAGTTTTTGCTATGTTGAACATTTGTAAGACGTAAATAACACATTCGGATGTACCTTATCTCTAAAGAAGATGTCAGCAGCGCATCATTTGTTTTCTCTCTCTCTCTCTCTCTCTGATTTAATTTTTATTTTAAAATCAACACTTCTACTATATAGAATAATACTATTTTATTGTGAATTATAATATTATGTATTTAATATAAAAAAAAGCATGGTGCAGCCTACGGTGAAATATATAGATAGTTGCTACGGTTTACTGTTTTAATTTCACAATTAAGTTGGCCCTATTTCGACTTTTGCCCGTAACATTAATATATGTACTGAATACTTATATATATTATGTGAAAAGTATTGCAGCGGCTGTGAGATAATATATTCTAAAATCTATCCGCTTACAACTAAAATAATATGTTTCGATTGTATTATATCAGTATATATATGTATAAGAGCGCGAGATGATAAAATAAAAATAATAGTTAGAACATACCTACGTACTCAGCTATAAAGTCTATACATGTATGCAGGTGAATTTTTTTCAAGGAGGAAGAAGTGACATGCAAATTTCGGGATAGGAAATTTCATGCAAGTCACGCGAATTCCTCGCTAATTATAATTAAGTACATAACTTTTATTGCGGTTGGACATATTTTTCTTGGCTCCAAGTGAAAATGCCGGTAGTAGCTGCAGCACATTTTTATGGAGAGGGATGGGTGAGCTGTGTGGGAGTGCATTAAATTAAAGTGATGCCAACATCTAGCTCCCGAGAGATCAATCTATGTATAGCTGGCCTTGAATTAAAATTTAAAAGTTTAATAAGAATTATGTCATTGATTAATTAGTATACCTATTTAATATATAATATAATATCAATATGATAATATTGTGTATAAAAACATCGCAATACAAGTTGATTCATGTGAGTAATTATGTTGTTTCGTCGTGACAGAAAAATTACGTCCGTGAAGTTCGCCCTTACACTTTTTTAAAACAAGGTTTGCATAGTGTCATAGTCTTATAAGTAAATGGAAAAATAATTCACAAGTTTAATCTCGGAATTTGTAAGGTCAACGACAAAGGAGCTGTTAGGGGATGAATTGAGGATTACTTGCATAATTACAACACTACGCAAACATTTTTTATAATATTGAAAGAGCTAACACCACTTCAAATATTATTTTCTAAAGATTTAAACTTTTAGCGGATTAATATGTGTAGATAGATCACCTTGTACAATCAAAATTTCCGATTTCAGTCGAAATTTCGAATACGATATATTATATTAAGAGCTGATATACTTATAGTACCACGTGGTTATTGAAAATCGGGTTGCAAAACAAAAATCGTTTGGAAATCGTTGGTACACCTATTATAGTACCGACGAATAAGGTGGAATAGTATTCCAAGTACAAAACAATTAAAAAAACATGTTATCGGTCGCGAAATTAAATTTATAATAATACGCTCATGTTCTACCACTTTACAGGAATTTAATATAATAGTGATATACCTAAAGTGTATAGGTATACTCGGCGTCAGCGTTTGAGTGGTTTTTCAGTTGTTGTCTCTGGACAACCGAAACGCCGAATTAAAAATAATAATCGTTTTACCGCTGAGTACGATTTTTTTTCCTTCAAATCTTCTACTTAAATTTAAAACCGTAAATAATTATTAATAATTTCACTCTTGACAGGCTATTTCCGATTACTGTTATTATTTTTATTATTATTATTATTACCGCATCGTACACTCAGCGCAGTGTTTCTCGTGAGGTATATAGTATTCTACAAAACGCTATATATGTAAATGCGACGACGCGTTCCCACAAATATTATATTATGTTTAAATAGTAAAATGATAACTTAATAGTGCCTATTATAATATAAAACACAACGACTGGAAACGAAAACTCGGACTGCTATACATATATATTATGTATAAGTGTAGGGTCCTATATAATATACCTGTGGCTGAAACTTTCAATGTTGTGACATTTAACTTCATTACGGCCGAGTCGTTCAACGTCTTGATCACGTTTTATTAAATAAAAAAAATAAATAAACGTTTTGATTTCCTCGTATAACACACGTGTAGGTATAATAGTAATAATAACGATTTACATCATCGCATCTAAATCGTTTTCAAACTTACGCGTACAATATGCGATTATACCGCGATGATGTTATAATGCCCCGATATTACTATATATAGCTTACACTCGCGTAGATCGAATTTTAGTTAATAATTTTAACAGATTTAATATTCTATGTGTGCAAAACAAATAATATATGAAAGCTGCGGGTCGACGCAATAGTCTCATCTTAAAAAATTA
The DNA here is from genome assembly GCF_005508785.2 of Acyrthosiphon pisum. NCBI lineage: Eukaryota > Metazoa > Arthropoda > Insecta > Hemiptera > Aphididae > Acyrthosiphon > Acyrthosiphon pisum. The sequence continues at coordinate 481 of NW_021777318.1, read as the reverse complement.
AAGTCTATTCAGCAGCAGCGGCAGCGGCAGCAGCAGTAGGTACCCATTATTGATATTACGTATACTTACAGTGCAGTAGTGGTATAGTATTATTTCTGAGAACGACGTTTTTTAATAGATAAAATAAAGTGAATACCACATAGTTAATGAGCACACACACACACACACACACATATATACCTATACATGTATGGCGATATTTCGTAAGTCTGTATAGTGTATTAAAAAATGAATATTTCAGCCGCTGTCGTTGCGATCGGTGATGTTTACCCATTATATGATTTGCATAATATACGCGCGCGTGTACAAATATAATATAATATAATATAATATATATATGTAGTAGGTACCTATTTATAATACGTCTTATATATTATTATTGAATTTTTTTTGACCGTCTCACGTGATTTAAAAAAGTGATAGAACCGCGCGTGTCCTTATACATTATTATTATTATTATTTTACTTTATCATTGGGAAAT
>NW_021777317.1:0-844 GCF_005508785.2 Acyrthosiphon pisum | reverse complement strand
TAAGGAAAACAAATTTTATTACACGATACGAAAGATTTGTACAAAATTTTAGAAGCTCAGTATCACATTTCAATTAAAATAGTGATTATTTTTGTATCAGTTGGTACTGAAAATTGTTGAAAAATATCGAGTTTATTTTTAATTCAAATATTTTGTAGTTTTTTTCATTGCCGAGTATATCTACAGCCACTTCAGAGAGATCTTTTTTAACCTTAAAAAGGTTGAAAAGTTATCTAAGATCAACACTGAATGAAGTAATGTATTTTAAGAAATATTTTTATAAAAGTTAGAACATAACTATATTTGATTCTGAGCGGAGCGATGAAGCTAGTGGTTTTACAATGGTGATTATTTTTTTTTTTTTTTTATCCTGTATACAAAATGTCTACCAGAAGGAGTGCTTTGATTTCAATATGTAGTACCTATCTTATCTTTTAGCAAATTGGATTAAGATGGTACTTTAAGCAGATCATTTTTTGATTTTCTCAATAGTTATTTAATGTCACGGGAAAAACCACCGACAAATTACAAAAAACCTCTAAAAATGGGATATTAATTTCTAACGCATTGTTTATCATCATAGACAATAAAAAAAATAGAGAATATAAACAAAAAATATATTTCAATATTAATTCAACTTACGGGCTATAATAAATAATAACAATATAAAATATCCAGACTGACAAACCATCTCCGCTCAGAATCGTTTTCCTTTTACAATGATATTATATCATTGAATTCAAGTGTAATACAATCCATCATACATTGACACACTTGTAACCTACTGTACAGTAGAGCAAAATCCACTTACCTGCTTTTTTAAATTTGTTTTGTACATATTATT
>NW_021777316.1:0-1390 GCF_005508785.2 Acyrthosiphon pisum | reverse complement strand
CGGATAGTATCCAATCCTTCGTATAGGTGAATTAAGTAAAAATAACAAATTTAGTAGGTTCTATAACTTCTACAGGGTGTATCTTATGTCATTGTACGGGGGGTTTTTTGACGATTATGGAACGATGAAATGGAATTTCGTTAAAACGAAAAAAGACGTGTTTCTTTATTTTTAACAAGCAATTTTTTTATAATAATTTCAAAATGTTTAAACACGCAGGTGTACCAATAGCAAAATCAACTTTTTTTCAAATGGTAACCACTTTAATAGATTCTAGTAGAGCTTTTTTTCTGAAAATTTTGGTAGTCGAATCATCAATTTTGGTTCGCTAGTTTATTAACTATGGTCCTCCAAAGATTAGTAAAATATGCATTAATACTTCAATTGATATAATTGGTATAGGTTCAATTTACATGCGCTAAACAATTTTTTCTTATAACTACCTTTTGATACACTTCAATAGTTGAATCAGTAATCTAATGACATGCTCAGAAAAAAAAAACAGACAGAATTGTTGGTAAACATAGTTCATTATTTTTATTTTAACATACGATCATAAAAATCAATATTATTATTTTAATTTATTATTATAATCGTAGTTAATTACGTTACATTTTTTTCATCACCGTTACTTTTCTTACAATATCATACATTTGAATTCTTTATTAGGTAGGTGGCTAATAAAGGTGGTAATAATGGTAAATTGGTAAATGGTATTCGATTGTTGACATTAATATGCGTGCAACGAAAAAAGTGCAATGTTTTGTGGTGCTCTTTTCGTAGTGGTATAAACTTAAAATGTTAACCATAGATTCCCTATAATGGTATCGCATGCAAAGTATGAACTCAGGAGTTCATCTCTTTCCATCCTTTTTAGTTTTGAATATTTACAAACGCAACATTTTATTTCGTACTTTTAATAGTTAATTTAGAATATCATACAATCATAAAATAAGTAGTATGTACTATTGTTGTAATAAGAATTATTATAATCATAATTAGTTGATTACAGTTACTTTGCTTACTAAATTTGAATACTTAATTAGGTGGCTAAGGTAATAATGGTATTTAATTATTATAAAAATCTGTAATTAACTCATATTAAAGGTACCTACCTAAATATTAGGTATATTAATATCGACTATCGAATACCATTTACCAATTTACCATTATTACCTTAGCCACCTACCTAATAAAGAATTCAAATTTATGATATTGTAAGAAAAATAACGGTGTTGAAAAAAAATGTAACGTAGGTAATTAATTACGATTATAATAATAAATTAAAATAATAATATTGATTTCTATGATCGTATGTTAAAATAATAAAATGAACTAAGTTTGCAAACAAATTTGTCTGTTTTTTTTTTTTTTTTTGTGAGCGTGTCAT
>NW_021777315.1:0-787 GCF_005508785.2 Acyrthosiphon pisum | reverse complement strand
TTCAGTTTAAAATACTAAAACTATTTGTAAATTTGATATAATTAAAATTTTAATATGTCCGTATAAATCACAAATTATTTATTTATTTTGAAGCGAACACTTATGCATATTAAAGTTAAATGCAATGATAGGATGCATTAATATACAATGATATAAATAATCGACTTCATTATTAAATTCTAACGTGTTTGTTGTAATCTGTTTAAGCTTTCTATTGTTCTATAGGTACTTCGGCTTATCGAGAAAAGCGGGATTAGATGAATAGGCAAAGTTTCACATAGAATTTCATTTTCTATTGAAACTCGACGTATTTTTAGGATATATAATTCTCATAAATATAATACTAGAATTCCATTATTTAAAATTATTCAATATAATATAGTATGAATAAATGTAATAATTATTTTATGAGTAAAAATACACACAATTATTTTTATTAACAATACTGTAATAAAAATGCCTTATTTAGAATAGAACAATTTAGACTTTAAATATGCTATTTAATAAGTACACCTATTATAGCGATTTACTGATAAAAAATATACATTATGTTTATATAGGAAACAATAAAATTGTATCATAATATTATTAATTTTTCATGTCACGATCCGATCGATAGTAAACAATGACTGTATTAGCGATAGGTAAGTTAAACATCTATGTAATACTTAACAAGCATGTATTTTTAATTCTGAGCGGAATGATAAATGTATTGGTTTTACAATGATGTGTTTTTATATTTTTATAAATATTTTAAAAATATGTGAAATTACTTCAATCTTCAACT
>NW_021777314.1:0-964 GCF_005508785.2 Acyrthosiphon pisum | reverse complement strand
TCGTAGTAGTTACATTAAATTTTGACTACATATATTAGTATTTTCTATACACCATAATATTTGCCAATTATTTTAACTTATTTGAGCTCTTTACAGACATTTTCAGTTTCCATTTTTTTTAGTTTTTTTTCTATAAATATCAATAACATTTTATTTGTTGGTTAGAAAAAGCTTGAAAATTTAATAGAAGGCTCCTAGTATATTGTTTCAATGGTAGATGAAAAAAATTAAAAATCCCTAGTCACATTTTTTTTTATAAGCATCTTAAGTTCAAATATTGACAAAATACGTAAAAATGACGAAAATTTGCAAATTATTTTGAGTTGGAAATTCATAAAAAATTTGAAAATGTAATATAAGATTCCTCATAAGTTTGTTTACCTTTTTCACAAAAAAAATGTCTACAAGCAAGTCAAATTAAATTTTTATGAGTGTTTGAAATTCATATTTTTACAACATTTGATATTCAGTCGATTTCTCATGAAACGGTTTTCTTATTTTATTGTAATTAAAAAACGAATAACTATAGATACTTGAAAATTTCACTGAATGTTTATATTAGTATTTTCCATATACTATACAATTTTGAAAGTATTTTGACTCTTTTTGAGCTGTTTACGGACATTGTCAGTTTTCCATTTTAGATTCTGAGTGGAACGATGAATGTATTGATTTTACAATGATGTGTGTTTTTTTTTTTATTTTTTTTTTTTTTTGTGTCTGTGTACACTATAAGTAGTCGAAATAATGCTACGATTTTCAACTTCAGTATCTTGTTCGATCAGAAAGTGAATATCGTTGGTGCATTGGGGAGGTCAAAATTTCCCAGTAGTTTTCAAAAACGCCGGGAAAAACAAAGAAAACTTAAGAAAAACGGGAATTTTTACGCAAATCTGTTTTCGAGAAATCGATTTTGGTTTTGGTGTAACTTTAAACAATGACCGTAGATACATGAATTTCATGG
>NW_021777313.1:2493-4158 GCF_005508785.2 Acyrthosiphon pisum | reverse complement strand
TAGGAAATGATAAAGTCAGAGGCCATCGAGGATGTGCGTGTATCGATAGGTAGGTAGGTAGGTATACATTAAATATGTAAAATAAACCCACGAGTTATTGAAAACGTAACCTATATAATAAATTATTTGGATTATACGGTTATGCATAACGTTTACTTTTTACGTGCATATTATAATATATAATATATGTTTCATGTTTGTATCGGTGGAGGCATATATTTAAGTGTGTTACGATCGAATATTTTATAACATAGTGGCCTATTGGCTATTATATACACACGCGAGCTGATTCTATCCGTTAAAATAGGATAGAACACGGACAAGAAATAGGGAAAATCGTTTAGATTAAAAATAATCGTGTAGTCGCACTCACAGGAAAGGTATATGATTCGTATTTATGCAGTATGCGTAGATTCGATATCGACGAAGGAATAAAATTGACGATCCACCGTGGCTGGTGTTAATCAATATAATATCGTTTTGCTGGATTAGGTGTGGCCGTGTGGATTAAATGTTACATAATAATATAATATAATAAACTAAAAACATATATAACATCGTTGCCGGCTATACTCTGCAAGTACTCAACTATCATTGCTAGGGTACTATAGATACAGGTATGCTACGCCGCCATTTTGCGACTAATAATTTTATGTGAATTTGAATTTCTCCCCCTTTATTTTATTATTTTATCATTGATAAATGAGTCGCAAAATGGTGGAATAGCATACCCATTCTATGTAGAGCCTAACCTAAATTAAATTCAGATTTTGGTTTCTTACAGTTGGCCACACTGATGTAGTCAGTTCTCATTGGTTGTAGGAGAACTGATATCATCCCCTTCAAGACACGACGCTTGTGATGTGTTTGTTGCTTCCGTCATATTTTATTTCTTCAAGTTTGTGAAATAATTCAATTCGCATACGCTACTATTCGCGTTTAGCATCACTTCAAATATAAGGTAGGTACGTACTTGTCATAATAACGATACCGAAATGAAGATATTATACACATTCTAGGTCGTATTCTCGTGCGACACGTAATCCAGTGGCCGTTTTGTTTTTTACCTTGTAACGTTTCTGGTAACGGTTAACCTTTTTACCTCTTTATAAGTAATATGAAAAATAATTTTTATAGTATCTATTCTTGAATTAACCCGTGTTTAAAAAGGTTGAGAAACACTGACCTAACCTAACCCATGTTTACTCGTACACTCCTCTCATATTATCATAATTATTTTTTTAAATTTTAAACTCATACTTGTATTTTATTTTAGTTATTTATTTATTTCAACATTTTATTAGAACATGCTTTAATATTAAGTAGTACCTTAAATTAGAAGTTGATACTTACTCTCTAAAAGCAACGTCTGTGTTGAGAGTTGAGAGTTTATAACAATAATAATTGGTTACATTTTATACATACCAGTTATAAAAACTATGCTAATAATATAATACAATAATTTAATTTGCTTATAATCATGCAATTACAATAAAAACCATATCAATAGTAATAATAATAATAAAAATAATAATGAGACTAAAAAATGATCCCACATAAACTTTTTTTTAGCATTCATTTCAATTTAATATTATTCATTAGAAATTCGTAGTATTTCAAATATGTAAAACATTTTCTTAGCACATTAAATTTAAGGACTTATTA
>NW_021777313.1:0-1017 GCF_005508785.2 Acyrthosiphon pisum | reverse complement strand
TGGTGGTTATCTTCTTATTCATTCACACTCTCGCTTGGTCCACTACATTTTCAATGTCACTCATTTTAAAGGTACAGAAACAACAACTATAACAAGGTGTATTACTAACAGACAAACAAGTTGACGACACTAATGAAATTCTATAGGTACTGTATAAGACACTAGTTTAAGAACACAATGTCCAGTACAGAAAAATCACACAAGCTACGAACGAAAATAAAAACGCACTTCCTATTAAAATGATACCTACCGCAGTCTGTAATGACTTTCAGAAATTATTAGTATATTCTATTCAAATTAAAGGTGTGTTATGGACATACCATGGGCGTAGCATACCCTAATTAACAAGGGGGACTTAAGTCCTTGACTATTTTTCTCAAACTATGCTAAAATTGAATGTATTGAATTACAACATCAATAGTCATTACAGTTATAAACTTATATAAATAGTTAAAATGTACATAGTCAATCAATAAATATAAAATTTTTATTTATTGAATTATGTCTATGAAGTGAGTACCTATATTAAAAAAAAACAAAACAATTTTAAAAGTTGTATTTTATCATTACATTATATATTAATATTTTTAATAGAAAAAAACGTAGGATTAATAAAATTGACCTAAGATTTCAAAAAAAAACCATTTAATTTTAATGTACCTACTTTTATGATAAATGCAAGTCAATCCTACGTTTATTTGTACTGAATATATTTAAAATATCTTCAGTTTTTATTTCTGAAGATAAGGCTAGTTCAATTTGTAGAATAGTCAATAGAGAGGTTTGAAAACTGATCGTTTGTCATTGTACTTCTGATTCATGTATTTATGCGCTTCATAACTAAGCCCGGATTAAGACATTTCGAGGCCCAGGGGCCAAAGTTTTAAATGAGGCCTTTGAACGAAAAAAAAATATTAATGTATATAATATGTTCCGGGGTGAAGTGACCAGCCGACATCATATAAAAGTATGCTAAAATGATCAAGAAATAGCTTTTAAAGATTGGGTCTAACTTTT
>NW_021777312.1:0-913 GCF_005508785.2 Acyrthosiphon pisum | reverse complement strand
TACTTTCTGACAAACGCTCCAATTATAGTCATCGATACTTCGAAACAGAACGATCAGCCACAGCTCAGCAGTGGATGTTCAATTGGAAATTGAAGCTTCCAGATTCGCTTACCAGGTGTAACTGCTTATTGTTTATTAATTCATGATCGTAATTGTAGAATATGTACTTTTTACTAGAGAAGTAAGAAAATTAGTGTAAATAATAAATCAAAATTGTATATATTTAATATTTGTTGTAAAATACTATTAACTGATTAAAAAATAAATATATAATGATAAGAAAAAATAATATTTTTTATTTATTTCAGAAAATTATATTAAAAATCGTTTTGCATTTTCTCTAGTAAATTTTAGGTAGATTGGTTTCACTGTAAGGCATACATTCCTGGTTAAACTTTTTTCATCTCCCCGTAAAATTTAACTCAGAAGCCCCAACCATACTTTTAGAATTTTTACCTATACGGTGATCAAATGTGCTGCAAGGAGGATTTTCCTCCTTGAACTTTTTTCATCTCCCCGTAAAATTTAACTCAGAAGCCCCAACCATACTTTTAGAATTTTTACCTATACGGTGATCAAATGTGCTGCAAGGAGGATTTTCCTCCTTGAACTTTTTTCGTCTCCCCGTAAAAATTGACTCAGAACCGCCAACCATATTTTTTAAAATTTTTACCTATACGGTGATCGAATGTGCTGCAAGGAGGACTTTCCTCCTTGAACTTTTTTCGTCTCCCCGTAAAATTTGACTCAGAACACCCAACCATACTTTTAGAATTTTTACCTATACGGTGATCGAATGTGCTGCAAGGAGGACTTTCCCCCTTGAACTTTTTTCGTCTCCCCGTAAAATTTAACTCAGAAGCCCCAACCCACCTTTTAGAATTTTTACCTATACGGTGATCGAATGTGCTGC
>NW_021777311.1:0-753 GCF_005508785.2 Acyrthosiphon pisum | reverse complement strand
TAAATAATTTTTTGCTTAATTTATGTTACAATTTGTTAACATTATATTATATAACTATACATTTTAAATTAGTTATTTTTAGGCAGTGAGTGTACTCAATCTCCAATAATTACAGAATGAGAAATAAAGATTTTAGAGTATTAATATTATCATTACGAGTATATTATAATTATTATATTACTATATTGGGTATAGGTATACCTACAACCAAAATATTATTAATTAAAAAAAATATTTGTAATAACGTATTATCATATTTTAATATAACATTAACAGTTGAACGTAAAAGATAAAGCACGGAAAGTTAATATTAATTTAATTGCGCTGTATTTATTTTATTTACCATTTATTAGACTTTACTATAAGTATTATATTTAAATAAGTAATGATTCAATAACTACAAATCAAGTTTTGTTATAATATAGTTTCTACGATTTATATGTTGGGACATAAATTTAGGTGAGCAGTATCTTAATTTATAATCGGTAGTTCATAGGTACGCGAGGGTATTGAAAATATTACGGCGGTATTTGTGTATAATGAATTTTATAATGATACGAATCGTACCGGACGAACGTTCATAGACAAATAAACGGCACTCCCGAACAAGCACTCATCGCCACCGTCGGCCGGTTGCGAATTGCGAATAGTAGGCGTGACTTAAACGCCGCGCGCTTGCGGATTGCCAAAACACTTAACAGCGCATCCTCTTGGTCGTTGCACGCGTAAATTTTTCGTGACACGTCCTCTTAA
>NW_021777310.1:0-795 GCF_005508785.2 Acyrthosiphon pisum | reverse complement strand
AAAACAAAAGAAAAAGTAAGGAAAAACGGGAATTTTTACGCAAAATCTGTTTTCGAGAAAATTTATTTTGGTTTTTGATGTAACTTTAAAACGAATGACTGTAGATACATGAAATTTTCACTGAATGTTTATCTTAGCATTTTCTATACACCATAACATTTTCAAAATATTTTGATTTATTTTGAGCTCTTTACGGACATTTTCATTTTCCATTTTTTTTTAGTTTTTTTTCTAAAAATATCAATAAAATTTTATTTGTTGGATAAAAAAGCTTGAAAATTTAATAGAAGGCTCCTAGTATATTGTTTCAAAGGCAGATGAAAAATATTAAAAATCGTTAGTCACAGATTTTTTTTATAAACATTTAAAGTTCAAAAAATGACAAAATATGGAAAAATCACGAAAATTTGCAAATTATTTCGAGTTAGAAATTCATAAAAATTTTTCTTTTTAAATCTAAGATATGAAAATGTAATACAAGATTCCTTATAAGATTGTCTACCTTTATCAAACAAAAAATATCTATAAGAAAGTCAAATTAAATTTTTATGATCGTTTGAAATTCAAATTTTTACAACACTGGATATTCACTCGATTTCTCATGTAGCGATTTCCTTATTTTGTTGTAATTCAAAAACGAATAACTGCAGATACATGAAAATTTTACTGAATGTTTATGTTAGCATTTCCTATACACCATACAATTTTGAAAATATTTTGACTCTTTTTGAGCTGTTTACAGACATTTTCAAATGTTTAAATTTTTTTAGTTTTTTTTTTCTATAAATATCAATA
>NW_021777309.1:0-718 GCF_005508785.2 Acyrthosiphon pisum | reverse complement strand
TTTAAGAATTTGGGGGATAAAATCAAAAATGTGGGAAAGTCGATTTCAAGTAGACTTGACGAAAAATTCAATTCTGTTTTCAGAATTCTTATCGCTTCATTAGATAAATGGGCGTAGGTAAATTGAGTCCCAAATAAAATTACTGTTTTTCAAAAGCGGTGAATCGAGTCCCTTGTATAAAAGTTAAAGCGGTGAATTGAGTCCCCTGTAAAAAAATGAAAGCGGTGAATTGAGTCCCCTGTAAAAAAATGAAAGCGGTGAATTGAGTCTCTCGTATATTATTAGACTAGTTTTCAAAATTACCTATACGTATAATCGCGCGTGCACCATTAGTTATTGCGAGCATATAAGCACATCAATGTCGCGTATTAATAAAATACTTATCTTATCGTTTTTAGATGCGATTACTGTAGACTAGTTTTCAAAATTACCTATACATACAGTCGACAGTCGTGCACCATTAGTTATTGCGAGTATAAAGCACATCTATATCAACATTAATAATGGACGTAATGAAAAGTGAACGTAATAAAACAATTTTTATTTCTAATGGTTACAAATTTCGGTTCCATAAAATGTTAAAGAATGAAGTTCAGCGTGTGGACTTGCTCCTTAAGTACATGTAAGTGCTATATGAAAATCAATGATTCAACACAGTTATTGATAGTTTTGAAGATCACAAACACATAACCAGACGAAAAAACTTTGACCGGCAAAA
>NW_021777308.1:0-1010 GCF_005508785.2 Acyrthosiphon pisum | reverse complement strand
AATTTTTTTCGTGACGCGTGTTTACATTAATATTTTAATTTGGGCAAAATATGACCTAAAAAAAATAAATAGGTGGTGTGGCTAAAAATATAAAATTACCGTAAACTGCTCAAGAATCGAAAATAATTTCTGGTATGTTTAATAAACAGACAAAACTTGAGCGACTGCGCCAGAAAGCAAGCAATAAAAAAAAATATATAGGTACCTATTATTATTTAAGATAATATTAATTTGTAAATATATCGTATACCAATATAAGAGTAATAGAGTATAGGCTATAAGTGATGAATCGGGTAAAATTGATTTATAGATAATGCAGTTGATACATATTTTCAAAAATAAAAAAAAGAAGATATCCTATAATAAACTACTAATATTATTGTTTTTCAATATAAATATTGCAATATAATAGTTTGTAGACTTTTAACTGATATAGGTATAGCAGGAAACACGGGGAAGTCAAATACCATCTAGCCCAGTTCCTAACAGGACATGGGGCTTTTGGCGAGTACCTTCATCGTTTCCGGCGGAGAAATACGGACAGATGTCAACTCTGTGGATTATCCCCCGATACGCCAGAGCATGCGATCTACGAATGCGACGCATGGGAGAGACAAAGACAGGACTTGGCGGTGTACGTTGGTGAACAAATCAAGGTAGAAAACACCGTGAAATTAATGATGCAGAACAAGGAAAATTGGATGAGAATAGAGGATGCAGTAACGAAAATTCTCAAAACCAGAGAGGAAGTGGAAAGGGAAGAAGAAAGAAGAAACGCAATTTAGTTAAGTTACTTACATGTGGGCTGAAAGCCAAATCAGGGGGGTTAGAGGCCCCCCATCAGATGTACATCCGCACGCGGGTTAAATGTTAAATTGTGATATGTTGTAGAAAGTTATTCTTCAAATAAACGATGAGGCATGGGAGGCAGTAATGCTCAAGCAATTCCCTCCCATGTCTCGATGTAATAAAAAAAAAAAAAAAAAAAAACTGATATAGGTATACAATTG
>NW_021777307.1:0-586 GCF_005508785.2 Acyrthosiphon pisum | reverse complement strand
AACTTCCAAAATTATAGTTTCCGCAAAAAAATTCAAACAATTTGGAAATCACCGTTAAAAACACACATTATGAGAAAAAAATTTAATAATATTCAGATATAATTTGTAAGTATTTTTTTCTAAAAAATTCGCGTAACGAAAATATATAGTTATTGAAGTTTTTTATCAATAACGTTTAAACGAAGTTTATCCGGGCTTTTTTTTTTTTACATTCTTTCAAAGAACCCTAAAATACACGTTGGAAAAAAAATTTGAAAAGTCGATAAGTTGCTAAACCAGATTTATGCCAAAAAATCATACAAACAAAATCAATTACTTATTTACTCAAATATTTAATTATACCTTATTTTTTAATATTTATATTATAATTTGAAAATTTCTTAACTGCTGTAGCACGCACGATACAATATCATTAATATTTAATTTTGTTAAATGATAATAATTTGATATCAATAACTTTTTTTTTTTATGATTATCAATTAATATATTTTTAAAAATTGTTCTTTTTTTCCTTGGTCTTTTTTACCGATTACCATAAGCTGGCGAGCATCCTTTCAATTAAAAACTTATAAATAGTTTATTTATT
>NW_021777306.1:0-503 GCF_005508785.2 Acyrthosiphon pisum | reverse complement strand
TATGGACATAATTGTGGAAGACTTTTAAACTAGGTACATTCTGATGGGTACCTATTTCCTTTAATTTGTGTACTTATTTTACCTACGTTTTTCCCCCACCTCCCATCAGAAACTAATTAGTTACTTTATTTAAGCAAAAAAATACTATTACTATACACTGTGGCGTTATGTTTGTAAATAAAATTATTTTGTCAATGACTAATTTAAGAAAGCTTAATGTTTAAATTTTATAATTAAAGAGAAAAGTATTTAAAATCTGTATTAATTATACTATTATATTTTTCATATTTGTCGTATTTATAGTTTGATTGTATTTTAAAGTTTAGAAATATATGACTAATGTAACTTGCAGCAGTTATTTTTACATACCAAATAGGAAATTCTTAGTAAGAAAGAAGAAATAAATTATAATATAAATATAGGATATAACTGTAGCCACCATATAAAACAATTAAAACATTTTAAGACATATTATGGATATTAACAGAATTTTAAGCTAAATC
>NW_021777305.1:0-1315 GCF_005508785.2 Acyrthosiphon pisum | reverse complement strand
TTGTATCTAGAATGAAAATTAAAACAAGATTCCACGTAAGTAAATTAATTCTGTTACCAAAAAAGTCTGAAAAATACATTTACGCAGTTTATTTTTATAGTCATTTTAAGTACAAATTTGGACGAAATTTACATATTAAAAACTTAGGATAACTATTTTAGTTATTTTTGTTGATTGTATAATATTATTCGTGGGTACTTGAAACTTCTAAAGTATACTATTATATATCTATGATAGTACCACGGTTTTTTTTTGATGTATAACGCATTATAAGTACCTAATAAATATTATGATATGATTAATTTGGAATTTATTATAGGTACCTAATATAATATTATGTCTTATACCTAGACTAACATACCGTCTCCGCTCAGAATCGTTTTTCTTATACAATGATATTATATCATTGAATTCAAATTTAATACCATCCATTATACAGTGACCCACTTGTAACCTACTGTACAGCAGAGCGAAATCCACTTACCCACCTTTTTTTTTTTTTGTGTCTGTCTTCACCTTTTAGGACAGTAGAAGTGTTTCGATTTTCTTCAACAGTATCTTTTCTGATAGGAAAGTGAATGTAGTTGGTACTTTGGGGGGTCAAAAGTACAATTTTTCCAGTAGTTTTCAAAAACGCCGTGGAAAACCAAAGAAAAATTAAGAAAAAAAGGGAATTTTTACGCAAAACCAGTTTTCGAGAAAATTGATTTTGGTTTTTGGTGAAACTTTAAAACAAATGACCGTAGATACACGAAATTTTCACTGGTTGTTTATATTTCCATTTTCTATACATGATAAAATTTTCAAAAAATTTTGATTTGTTTTGAGCTGTTTACGGACAATTTCAGTTTCCAATTTAATTAGTTTTTTTTTTTATGAATGTCAATAAAACTTTATTTGTTGAGTAAAAATACTTGAAAATTTAATACAAGGCTCCTACTATATTATTACAATGACATTTGAAAAATATTAAAAATCCTTAGTCACAGTTTTTTTTTATTAGCATTTAATAAGTTTAAAAATTGACAAAATATGGAAAAATCACGAAAATTAGCAAATTATGTTTAGTTAAGAATTCGTAAAAAATTTTCTTTTTAAATCTAAGATTTGAAAATGTAATAAGTACAAGATTCTTCATAATATTGTCTATCTTCATCAAAAAAAAAATGTCTACAAAAAAGTCAAATTAAATTTTTATGAGCGTTTGAAATTCATATTTTTACAACATTTGGTATTTACTCGATTTCTTACGTAACGATTTTCTTAATCTGTTTTAATTAAAAAACGAATGACTGTAGAAACTTGAAAATTTCAC
>NW_021777304.1:0-1179 GCF_005508785.2 Acyrthosiphon pisum | reverse complement strand
GGGTCCTTTACGTTGAAAAGCCAGCTTAACGCTCGATGATCTGTAATAATTTTGGAATTTCTGACCATATAGATACGGTCGGTATTGTTTGACTCCCCATACTATTGCACAAAGTTCCTTCTCCGTTGTATTATAATTTTGTTCTGCTTTGTTTAGAGTGCGCGATGCATATGCTATCGGTAGATCTTTCCCAATTGGTCCTTGAGATAATATGCAGCCAATTGCAAAATTGCTGGCGTCACAGGTGAGATTGAATGGTTGTTCAAAATCAGGGTATTGTAGGAGAGGTTCTTTGGTGAGAATAGCTTTTAATTTGTCAAACGATTCTTGGCAAAGGTCCGACCAATAAAATGGAACATCCTTCTTTAATAATGACGTGAGTGGTTTTGCAATTTGTCCATAATTCGGAACGAAACGTCGGTAATAGCCTGACAGACCCAAAAATGATTTTATCTCCTTAGCATTTGTTGGCGTTGGAAATTTTACTACGCAATCAATCTTTTGTGGGTTAGGCCTTACTCCTTTGTCGGTTATAACATGTCCTAAATAGTTCACTTCTTTTCGCATGAATGAACATTTTGACGGTTGGAGTTTGAGGTTTGCTTCTCGTAATCGGTCGAATACTTCTTTTAATTTCCTTGAATGATCTTCAAGGTCGAGGGCATATATAATGATGTCGTCCAAATACACAAATGCTTTGATCCCATTCAATCCCGTTAATACGGAATTCATTAGACGTTGGAAAGTGGCTGGGGCTCCCTTCAACCCGAATGGTACTCTTAAAAATTCGAAATGACCTTTGTCCGTAGAAAAGGCTGTTTTATTGCAATGGTCTGGGTGCATTTTGACTTGATGGTACCCTTGGGCCAAATCCAACGTAGTGTAGTACTTGGATTTGCCCAATTGGTCCAGAATTTCTGTAATGTTCGGTAGAGGATACGCGTCTCCTGTTGATATCTGGTTTAACCTTCTGAAGTCCACGCACACGCGATACTTCACGAATCTCCTTGACAAAGTGTTCATTTTCTATTTCTATTTAATCTCCTTGGAGGTCCGTGCACAAATAAAACAACGAACACTTTCGAACTATACGTTACTTTCTATATTACTTGAAAAGAAAAACTTACATACATTTAATGAAATAAAATGGTCTGACATAATAATGCTCTGGCGCGAATC
>NW_021777303.1:0-770 GCF_005508785.2 Acyrthosiphon pisum | reverse complement strand
TAATATAAACATTCAGTGAAATTTTCAAGTTTCTACAGTCACTCGTTTTTTAATTACAACAAAATAAGAAAATCGTTACGTAAGAAATCGAGTGAATATCAAATGTTGTAAAAATATGAATTTCAAACGCCCATAAAAATTTAATTTGAGTTTCTTATAGACATTTTTTTTTTTTGGTAAAGGTAGATTATCCTATAAGGCATCTTGTATTACATTTTAAAATCTTAGATTTAAAAAGAAAAATTCTTATGAATTTATAACTCGAAATAATTTGCAAATTTTCGTGATTTTTCCATATTATGTCATTTTTTGAACTTTAAATGCTTAAAAAAAAAAAAAAACTGTGACTAACGATTTTTAATATTTTTCATCTGCCTTTGAAACAATATACTAGGAGCCTTTTATTAAATTTTCAAGCTTTTTTATCCAACAAATAAAATTTTATTGATATTTTTAGAAAAAAAACTAAAAAAAAATGGAAAATAAAAATGACCGTAAAGAGCTCAAAATACATCAAAATATTTTGAAAATGTTATGGTGTATAGAAGATGCTAAGATAAACATTCAGTCAACATTTCATGTATCTAAGGTAATTTTTTTTAAAGTTACACCAAAAACCAAATTCAATTTTGTGAAAAATCGATTTTGCGTAAAAATTCCCGTTTTTCCTTAATTTTTCTTTTGTTTTTCCCGGCGCTTTTGAAAACCACTGGGAAATTTAAATTTTGACCTCCTCAATGCACCAACGATATTCACTTTCTGATCGAACA
>NW_021777302.1:3630-5254 GCF_005508785.2 Acyrthosiphon pisum | reverse complement strand
TTAGATGGAGTTTACCACCCGCTTCGGGCTGCACTCTCAAGCAACCCGACTAGAAGGCGCGGTCCGATCCCGGAACGCTGTGACGGCCTCTACTGGCCTGGCACCATCTGCGGGCCATGGCCCCGTTCAAGGGAGACTTGGACCGTCACGTGCGCCCCGGCAACGAGGCCGGCCCGTACGCCACAACTCTCATACGTGCCGCGACACAAAAGTGCGCGGCGAGATTCGGCGATGGGCTTTTCCCGGTTCGCTCGCCGCTACTAAGGGAATCACGGTTGTTTTCTTTTCCTCCGCTTATTAATATGCTTAAATCCGGCGGGTAGTCCCGCCTGATCTGAGGTCGGAACGTATCGGTTGTTTGTTTCTTAAATTACACGGCAGCCTGCGGTCCGCGCTCCGCCCGTACGGTGACCGCCCGCGTCCGCTTCTCGGAAGCCGGAGAGGTCTCGTGGACTCTCAGCCGGCCCGGCCGCGCTCTCGCGCGGCGGGCGGACGGGGACGTGCCGTTTGACGACGCGAGAACCCGTGACTGTTTGCCGTCACAACTTGGGCGGACGACCGGAGGCGGCCGCGCGAGCGGCTCTCCCCGGTCGAACCGCCAATCTCGCACCACCGGAGCGGCCGACGGGCGTGCCGTCGGACGCCTGCCGGCGGCGCATCGGTCTGGCCGAGTATCCGGTATACGACCCTCAGACAGGCGTGGCCCGGGACCCGCGGGTCACCGAGGCCGCAATGTGCGTTCGACTGGTCGATGTTCGTATAACCTGCGGATTACACGACGACGCGCAGATAGCTGCGGTCTTCATCTGATCCACGAGCCAAGTGATCCGCCGCTCGGTGTCGGTTGTTTTTTTGTTTTGTTCGACGAAACTTCTACGGCCACGCGCCGTGCGCGGACGCACGACTGGGCACGTACGGTCTTTCGACGTGTTAACCATCTTTCGGTCGACGCTCGGTCGGGGGTCGCGGCGCGCGGGCGGTCGTCGAGCGAGTCGGCGAGCGCACGCGGCCACGGGGTCGGATGAGGCGCGCGCGAGACCGGCGAGTGTCGCCGGTACCGCGGGCCCGTCTCTAATGATCCTTCCGCAGGTTCACCTACGGAAACCTTGTTACGACTTTTACTTCCTCTAAACGGCCGATTTCGGTCATCTTCGCGATCGCGCGACGACCCAGCCCCCGAGGGGGCCGAATAACGCGCGTCCACTCCGAAGACCTCAATGCGACCGTTCAATCGGTAGTAGCGACGGGCGGTGTGTACAAAGGGCAGGGACGTAATCAACGCGAGCTGATGACTCGCGCTTACTGGGAATTCCTCGTTCACGTGGAAAAATTGCAAGCCACGATCCCTAAGCACGAAGGAGGTTCAGCGGGTTACCCGGAAGCCTGTCGGCCCAGGATTGTTAAACACGCTGATTCCTTCAGTGTAGCGCGCGTGCGGCCCAGAACATCTAAGGGGCATCACAGACCTGTTATCGCTCAGTCTCGTGCGGCTATGTTCGTCCGCCGCCTGTCCCTCTAAGAAGAGTTTAAGCTCCTGGGAGCCGGCGGTAGCCCTAGTAACGTATCGTGATCCGCCGGCGACGGCCGCGAACACGCGCGCTTCACCACGGAGCCCGACGCACGA
>NW_021777302.1:0-1017 GCF_005508785.2 Acyrthosiphon pisum | reverse complement strand
TGTGGGATACGAGCGCGGGACGGGCGCCCGTGACCCGCGCGCTTCGGTCGACGCGAGCGCCGAGCGCCGAGCCCGCAGAACGCGGGGCGGCGGGTCGGCTGCGGTGACCAAGCGAGCGGAGAGAGCGCGCCCCGGCGCGACGTGACCCGTGCGTTGACGAGAGCGGGATTGGCGCGTACTCCGTCCGTTTCGAGCGGATGGAGAATAACCGCGCCAGCGCCCCTCGCCAGGTTTGTAACGGCCCCCCAGCCGAGATCGTGGGGGAAGCCGGGACGCGACGCGAAGTCCGTCGTCCCGGGGCTTCGCCCCGGCGACCGCCGGGGCACGGCGACGATGGCCGGCCGCGGCGGGAATGTTCTGGCTTCGAGAGCTAGTAACTTGCGAAACGGTAACGGGAGTCGTCATCGGTTTCCGAGGAAAACGATTTGCGCGTCGGAGGCCCACCGGGGGGAGGACCTGCGACGCCGGTTGAGTTTTGCCACTCGGCGTGCGAGATGGGTCGGTCGCCGAAACTTGGACGGATACCATCGACGGGCGCACTGGATGCTGATACCATTCCGGAGAGTGGCACAGACCGGTGCGCGGCGATGGACGCGTCGGCTTCGGCGTCGCCCGTGGCTTTGCTGTCGTGCGTGATTGGCGATCGGACGCCGGCGAATCGCCGACGACCAAGCCGCTCACAAATTTACAAAATCTCGAGTTTCATATAGTGCGACGGGGGTGTGCACGCGTAGTGGTAATGCCGTCGCGGTGCGTAGCGGTTAGGCCAAAAACGAAAAATCCGTCCATCACCGTGCGTAGCGGTAAGGCCGAAAATCAAAAATCCGTCTATCACCGTGCGTAGCGGCACGGCGACTGATCTCCAATTATCGAGTTGAATGTTGCGGACACCGATATCCGATAGAACTCGTTAAGTACGACGAGATCACCTCTCGGTGTCATCGGGGTAATCGTAACCGTTCCCGAGTTATTGCGCTCGGAAAAACGACGTTCGAAAAGTTGAAATCGAAATCGGAT
>NW_021777301.1:0-1013 GCF_005508785.2 Acyrthosiphon pisum | reverse complement strand
TTTCAAGTAAAAAACACAAATATAAATAATATTTTTTTTTTATTGTTATAAATTAAATCTTAATTATATTTACACAAGTTTTCTTACTTCTCTAGTAAAAGGTACATATTCTACAATACGATCATGAATTAATAAACAGTAAGCAGTCACACCTGCAAGCGATTCTGAAGCTTCAATTTCCAATTGAACATCCACTGCTGAGGCTGTAGCTGAATCGTTCGTCGGATCCCAAACGGCTCCCGTCTATTGTTCGCTTATTTCCAAACGGCTCCCGTCCAAAAAGGTCTAACGAACAGGTAAATTCCGAAACGGCTCCCGTCCAAAAAAAAAATGTTCAAATAGGTATAAATGTATAATTGGAAACTCTACAATAATTATTGGACATATGCACGCCTGTCTTCCAAAACAGCATACACTTCTGTTGTTGTATAGTATATGTATACAGTTCATGTGTATCATATTTATATATAAATATATAAAACGGAACATAAAGGAAAATATAGAATAGGTATATTGATAATGTCGAAAAAACCGAAACATTAAACTATAGCTAATTGGAAATATTGACAATATAATGTCGATAACAATTTTACTTTTACAATTTAATCAGATTTGCGATATGGCACACAATCGTATCAATTTGTACAGTTTGTTCAGATTTCAGTCTGTTCGCGATATTCACCGTCGTTGTGTGCGTTCATTTATTTTTATTATAACATATTTATTTCTAACATGTCTAGTGAAATTCGTGAAAAAAAAATGATAGAAAAGTTTTGGTTTTCTTTCCTATAAAGAACTCGCTGATGACGTAGAGCGCTGGAAATGTACAACGCGTGGTTGTAAATCTTATTTTAAGCGAAATAGTATTGGAGAAATGTTTGATGAACATCTGGAACATAACCACTTACATTTAGATGACGATGTTATATGACGAGGGAAATAGTAGCAATTTAAAGCGTAAAGCTCAGAAAATTTGCATGAAAAGCCAGCGAAACTTCTTCGAACTCAACTTG
>NW_021777300.1:0-941 GCF_005508785.2 Acyrthosiphon pisum | reverse complement strand
AATAAATTACTCTGCAAATGTATTTTCGATACTTTTAAATTGTTGTTAGAATTACTGTAAATTGAAACTTGATGCATTTTAAATTATAATCGGTACTTCTACTAAACAATTTGTAAATTTTCGTTATTTTGACGAATAATGTTGTTAAAAATAACGAAAATTCAAACATTTATACATTTTTTACTTCGTATAATTCAAAATTACTGTATAAGTACTATTTATAAAAAAATTTTGTATTCAATTTTCAAGTTTTTTTCAACGAGCATAATTTATTTATCAACATTTACTATATTTAAAAAATTAAAACAATCTATTACAAGCTGCAGCTTATTATGCGTATTATTATGCATAAAATTATTATTTTATACCACGGTTGGCTATTATTATAGTCCATTACATTACATCGTTCAGAATTAGATTCAAAAACCATTATAATATTATGACGATAGGTAGCAAAAATTAATAAAATAAAATCAATATTCTAATTGGGTTTACCCATTATATTAACCTAACTATTTAATGTGCGTGAGAATTTCGATTAAAAAATATATTTGGTATATATTCGAGCAAGTTAATAATTTTGATATACATTTTCAGTTTGTGTAAGTTTGCTTATTAGAGTATAAATATACGATGGACGTTATGGGCAATTATCGTTAACATTTGATTTTACAACAACGATAATAGTTATGCGTACAAAGCAGTTTATTTATTTGGTATAATAGATTTGCAAACAAAAACAACGACACACTGATTACATATTTTGTTAAAGGATCACACAACACAAAAAAAATTGTCTTAAATTTTTTTTCAATGTTAAATTACTGTAGCTAATAATATAGTTTATATAATGATTTGGTGAAAATCCCATGCAAAAAAAAAATTATTATTTCAAGGGATATTAAGAAAATATGTAGAATAGCCGCGTGACGTCATTGGAC
>NW_021777299.1:0-1295 GCF_005508785.2 Acyrthosiphon pisum | reverse complement strand
AAAAACGGGAATTTTTACGCAAAATTGAATTTGGTTTTTGGTGTAACTTTAAAAAAAATGACGTAGATACATGAAATTTTGACTGAATGTTTATATTAGCATTTTCTATACACCATAACATTTTCAAAATATTTTGACTTATTTTGAGCTCTTTACGGACATTGTAGTCAGTTTTCATTTTTTTTTAGTTTTTTTTCTAAAAATATCAATAAAATTTTATTTGTTGATTAAAAAAGCTTGAAAATTTAATAAAAGGCTCCTAGTATATTGTTTCAAAAGCAGATGAAAAATATTAAAAATCCTTAGTCACAGTTTTTTTTATAAGCATTTAAAAATCAAAAATTGACAAAATATGGAAAAATCACGAAAATTAGCAAATTATTTTGAGTTAAGAATTCGTAAAAATTTTTATTTTTAAATCTAAGATTTTAAAATGTAATACAAGATCCCTTATAAGATTATCTACCTTTATCAAACAAAAAATATCTATAAGAAAGTCAAATTAAATTTTTATGATCGTTTGAAATTCATATTTTTACAACATTTGATATTTACTTGATTTCTCATATAAAGATTTTCTTATTTTGTTGTAATTAAAAAACGAATGACTGTACCTAGATACTTGAAAATTTCACTGAATGTTTATATTAGTATTTTCTATATACAATGAAATTCTGAAAATAATATGACACTTTTTGAGCTGTTTACGGACATGGTCAGTTTTCAATTTTTTTAGTTTTTTTTTCTATAAATATCAATAAAGTTGTATCTATTGGGCCAAAAAGTGTAAACAATTAATACAAAGCTCCTGATATATTGTTACAATAGCAGTTGAAAAATATTAAAAATACATAGGCACAATTTTTTTTTATAATCATTTAAAGATCGAATTTTGACAAAATTTATCAAATTTAAAATTTAATAATTATTTCGTAGTTAAAAATTTATAAAATGTTCAATTTTTATATCTAAGGATGAAAAATGTAAAACAAGATTCCACCTAAGTAGTTAATTCTGTTACCAAAAAATCTAAAAAATACATAAGCACAATTTATTTTTATAGTCATTTTAAGCTCAAATTTGGACGAAATCACATATTAAAAAACCTGGAATAACTATTTTAGTTATTTTGTTGTGATTGTATATTATTGAAACTTCTAAAGTACCTATACTATTATATATCTATGATAGTACCACGATTTGTTGTTGATGTATAACTCTTTATAAGTACCTAATGGATATTGTGATATGATTAATTTGGAATTTATTATACCTATTATTGGTTAATTTTTTTT
>NW_021777298.1:0-1281 GCF_005508785.2 Acyrthosiphon pisum | reverse complement strand
TTTCAGTTTGTTGTGGGTGTCTCGTGGGCCTCCCCACGTTTGTCATTATTGCGATATGGTTGATTGCCCCAACGGTTGTTGCGTGGTGGCATGTTGTTCCATCCGCTGTTTCGTTGGTGGTTCCAATTGTTTTGAGTTTTTTGCCCCTCTGGGTTGTTGTTGGATTGTTGATTTCGAATGTCATCATTGCTAGGTTGGCTTTGTCCCTCCTCTCCTAGTACTTTCATTGCTGCTAAGATGGTTCTCTCAGGCATTGACACGAGTATGGCTCTCAGATAACCAGGGTAGTGTTTTGCAATGTGTTTTACAATTTCCTGTTCTGAAAGGTGAGGTACTTCGAGGTGACGTAGTTTGGTAGCCCAATTTGCAAAGTGTTCACGAAAATTAGTGTTCTGTGGTATTTGGGTGACACTAAGGCATTGGCTCCACACTTGTATTTGAATTTCTCTTGACCAGTATTCGTCAATGAACGCCCTCCTGAAATCGTCGTAGTCACTTAATTGAAATCTGATGGTGGAAAACCAGCTCAGTGCGGCTGATTTAAGGCAGTCTCCTACAACGATAATTTTTTCTCCGACGTATAGTTGTTTGATTGCAAAGTACTCGTCTAGGCGGTGGAGAAAATCCACAGGGTGTATGTCACGATTATTGCCGTAGAATGCTGGACGGGTCATTTCGCTAGCATGTCCTGGTTCGGTCCTTGGAGTATTTGTATATCGTTGCTTCTTATTATAATTGAATTTAATTTCATTTACTTCGTCTTCAAGTTCTCTGATTTTCTGCATATATTTTTCTTCATTGTCGGCAATTTGTTGTCGTAATTGATCAACTAATACTTGGCTGTGTCGTTCAATTTCTTTCTTTAGTGCATTGAATTCATCTTTGCTGACTGTTTCTTTTTTCGGCGGCATTTTGAATGATGTAGATCGATTTTTCTTTTTTTTATAAATGATGTAGTCTTCTTAATCTCGAGGTTCGAAGTAGAATTTCTTCTGAATCGAGCCCTGCAGTTGGGCGCCAATGTAATGACACGCAATTGGTTGGTAAAAATTGATATTTATTTATCCTGAACCAATCGGCTCATCATCTTTATTTAATACAATATTTATAAATTTCGTATAACAATATTTTCTTTTTTATTTATATATCACATTGGTTTTACTCCGTAGAGTTTACAAATAAATAATTTATCGGGTATACATATAAGGGTGGGAATCAGAATAGAACTTACGATTTTGGTTCGGTAGATATGGATAATGTTCCGCTCAGGTTGGCGAACTA
>NW_021777297.1:0-806 GCF_005508785.2 Acyrthosiphon pisum | reverse complement strand
CACAGGATAATTCTGTGATAGTACTGTTACAGTGTGATAAGAGCTCGTATGTTGAGTTGCGTCACGGATATAGATACTAGTATCTATAGATACTAGTATCTATATCCGTGGTTGCGTCAAGGTGTATTGATAAGGTGTCGTCACTTGTTTGAAAACTTGATTGAAAATTTTACCACAAACAGTCGTCACCACCGGGAGCGCTGTATGTCCTAAAGAGGCCGAAAAACGAACGCTTTTGTACACCAAAGCCATAGAAAATTGAAAATATATTATGATTTAAGGAATAAAATTAAAAATTTTTCATTGTATAATTACTTTTTTGATCTAAATTATTTGTATGCATGTATTTAAATAATTTCTTTTTATCAAATACAGTCATTAATATTATTAAATGTTGTCATTTTTAAATTTCCTACCTATTCCAAAAAAATATATGAAAAATGTAAGAGTTACCTATTGGTAATTCACTAAATTATCATACATAATTATTTCAGAGTGTTATAATTAACAAATAATAATTCATAATTACATGGACATGAAAAGGGAGGGCCAGAGGGGGCTTAGACCACTCTGAGCCATCTTAAGGCCTCTCTAAGATAATATGTACATAATTTTAACACTAGGTACATATTTTAATATATAGCCAAACTTTATTATAATAAATTATACCTATAATTTATGAGATAAAAAATGTGCTATAAACAATTATTAAATATACTCAGACTCAAGGAATCTACTGGAAAAATTTTAGTAATTTAGTATTTATAATATTACCTATGAGCTATCCAAAATTCAAATGCTTATAT
>NW_021777296.1:0-986 GCF_005508785.2 Acyrthosiphon pisum | reverse complement strand
TTCAGTGAATGAGGGGACGCGGCTGGTAGTACCGGTTGCTGGTGTCCTTTATAGGGACGACTATTCAGTGGCCCGTTATACGACCTAATATCCCTCGACGACTCGATATGTGTTTGTGTACAGGTGTTGATTTAAGAGGGACTATAAGTAAATGTACATATGTGTGTGTGTGTGTGTGTTTTACAATTGTGAGTTTGTATTTTCTTGAAGAGAGTATGCGTAAAATCGTCCTACTACTGTATTATACCTACCTAATGTAATTTGGACAGTCTATGTTATGTATGTATATATAATTGATCACTGACCTTATGCGACGGTGTTTGTAATAATTCTCTACATCTGGTTTGTGTTTCTCCGGGGTAGTGTTCGACGGTCGGTATCACGGCGACAATATATGTATTTTGATTCGCAAGGCTTACAATATATTATGTGTGTAACGCTCTTTCCTGGAGCCTCGTAATAAGATTCCGTATTTTAACTATTGTGATTGTGACTATTATCGTATGCTCTTGAAAATCCCTACATTCACGGCAATCGTACACAGTCGACGGCTAACCGAATGTAATTTAAGTTATGGAGCACTTGAAACTATGCTT
The DNA here is from genome assembly GCF_005508785.2 of Acyrthosiphon pisum. Classification (NCBI taxonomy): domain Eukaryota; kingdom Metazoa; phylum Arthropoda; class Insecta; order Hemiptera; family Aphididae; genus Acyrthosiphon; species Acyrthosiphon pisum. Next base: position 390 of record NW_021777296.1, on the reverse strand, counting down.
ATATATTCTAAATAAATTAAGGTAATTATGTACTACTTATGATAATCTTATAAACTATATTTTGCTCATAGAAATTCCTACACTCGAGGCAATCGTACACAGTCAACGGCTAACCGAGTGTAATTTAAGTTAAGGAGCACTTAAAATTATACATATGTATTCTAAATATATTAACTTAATTATGTAATACTTATGATAATCTTATAAACTATATTTTGCTCATAGAAATTCTTACACTCGAGGCAATCGTACACAGTCAACGGCTAACCGAATGTAATTTAAGTTAAGGAGCACTTAAAATTATACTTATGTATCCTAAATATATTAACGTAATTATGTAATACTTATGATAACCTTATAAACTATATTTTGCTCATAGAAGTTCCTACA
>NW_021777295.1:0-828 GCF_005508785.2 Acyrthosiphon pisum | reverse complement strand
CATGGTCAAACCTATAAGAAGCAAACATTTTGGAAACGTACTAAAAAATTCTCAGGCGATTATTGTGCTGCGCGTAGTTCCGAGCAATATTGCTGTTTTGCCATTGTAGATGCTGCTATATGTATACTTAATATTATACCGTAAACATAGGCGTGCGCAGACTCCGGTTTCAGGGGCAGCAAGAGATTAATTCGGCCCATTCTTCAAATTCATTATTAAACCCAGCCCATAGTTTTACTATTCTTGCTATTGGGTATCAAAATTAAAGTTGTATTGTTTATTTGGATAAACAGTTGTACAGTAAGGTACTAAGCCACTTAAGGTGTACTTTTCCACAAGCCTATAGTTAATAATATTATTTATAATATGATAAAATAAACAAACATTAATAATAATATAAAGTAGGTATATATTTTAAACATAATAATTAAAGTAATAACATATGGTTTATCGCATTTATCGCTCGCATTCAAAAGCAACAATCTTTTCTTTTCACGGGCTTTTTCAGCTCCGCCCTTTCGTTTACCGGACATGACACGCAATGAGCACGTCGCACGTCGTAAAATATTAAGATGTGCGAGTGCAACTCAATTAGTCCAATTACGTAATTGCTAATCGCTATTTAATATCGTCTATCATTAATGTTGTGGCGGGCCAGCATCGTCATGGCATATTAGACATTAGTGTACGATATTACGATAACGTTAAAAACCCAGTTTGTTTTTAGATTTGTTGACCATAAAATATGATAATAATATTTACGATTAAAAATCATGGTTATTTCTTTTTATAATAGACAGGTCTATTAGTTTCATACTGATAAATTCT
>NW_021777294.1:0-1286 GCF_005508785.2 Acyrthosiphon pisum | reverse complement strand
CTGTCTATTTAACAAAAATAATATTTTTAAATAATATATCAAATATAATAATTAATAAATAATAATATGTCACATCTACGGCAATCACTCTGTTTGATTTGAAGGAATCGTTTAATTCAACATATAAAACGATTTTTTATTTTGCATAATTTAATGTCATGATTCGTTAATGCAATCGATTATTATTAAAAAATAATTTTTTGTTTTATTTTATTGTTTGAAAATAAACGTTTATGATGATAAATCATATAGGTATTCAATCATAAATCATAAGTAATCATAAATCATACTTAATAATATAGGTCGTAGTTTATTTTTAATGCACATAGCGTGTTTCGAATGGCAAATGTTTATGCACTTTGTCTTTAACATTATTGTATAAAGTAATTTTAAAGTATATAATATGAGCAAAAACTCGATGTTCCTACAAAAAATGAAGATGCATCTTATACTATCAATTGAGTCTCAAAACCATTTTTAAAAATAATAAATAGTTTAATTTTTAATTTTTGAGATTTTTGGCATACTCGTACCTTGTTTCAGTAACCTATTATAGAAACTCGCTGTGAAAACCCATGGTGGACGTAATAAACGCTTTTCCTAAATAGATTTATTATTATATATTGAATAAAGATATCCGCCCCGCTGGTTTGAAAAACACTGGTAAGTTATAACGCACAGTGTACCCATAGGCGCACATTGGGTGTGAATTTAGGGGGTGCTGGAATAGTTTATGTTACACATGTCCATGGGGGGCTTTGTCACCCACACCCCCCTTAATCCTAATACTATAACTAACTGCATTACATTAGCTTTAAATTTTTAATTAGAATGGGGTACCTAACTTTGATTTCGCGGGGTTACTTTGATACCCATATATTTTTATTCACCAGAGTACCATGATAATTAAATTTTTTTTTCATAAAATGGGGTTACTTTGATATCACATTAAGAAATATAGGTATCGAAATTGCTCGTTGTGTTACTTTGATAGCATATTAAAAAATATTGATATCTCAAAAGATAATTTTAGAATTTTAAAAATTAAAACGTTAAAATATTGAACTAGTTGTAACTAATATTTAATTTTGAGAGTTTTATCGTTAACACTACAGAAGTTATCCATATAATAAAAAATAAAATTGTCATAAAACAGTAAAAAATTATCAAAGTTACCCCATTTTACTGTACTACTTTTATTTTTAAACTATGAGAACTTTTTTCGTATTTGTGATATCGAAAAATTAATAAGTATGTTGCACAGTCTATGTTCTCTTCTTCCTAGT
>NW_021777293.1:0-1032 GCF_005508785.2 Acyrthosiphon pisum | reverse complement strand
AAAAAAATTATTATTATATTATTTAATGGTAAATAATGTTTGTAAATCATTTGCAAAATGTTGGTATCATTTTGAAATTCGTAGCCCCGGGGCAGCGTGAAGTTGGCCTCCGTCTTATTATTTTTATACCGGACAGGGAAATTATTTGCAAATTGTGAAAACCGATTTTGCAACTGTTTGCAAATCATTTGCAAAATGTTGGTATCATTTTGAAATTCGTAGCTCGAAAGGGGGGGCTGCGTGAAGTTGGCCCCCCGTCTTATTATTTTTATACCGGACAGGGAAATTATTTGCAAATTGTGAAAACCGATTTGCAAATGTTTACAAATCATTTGCAAAATGTTGGTATCATTTTGAAATTCGTAGCTCGAAAGGGGGGCTGCGTGAAGTTGGCCCCCCTTGTCTTATTTTTCTTATACCGGCTAGGCAATTTATTTGCAAATTGTGAAAACCGATTTGCAATTGTTTGCAAATTATTTGCAAAATAATGGTATAATCTTGAAACCGCTAGCTTCATATAGGGGGGGCTGCGTGAAGTTGGCCCCCCTTGTCTTATTTTTCTTATACTGGTTAGGGAATTTATTTGCAAATTGTGAAAACCAATTTGCAAATATTTGCAAATTATTTGCAAAATGATGGTATAACTTTCAAATAAATTGGTCACGGTGGGGGGCCAACTTCACGCACGTTGTAACATGACCTCGGTTGTGCATATATATAAAGCCTTTGAAGCCTTTGAAGACCAACGACGACGATTTCATGTGCAGTAGTTGTATAATGGGTAAACAAAGTCGTAAAACATTTAGTAAAAGTAACACAGAATATTTCAATGTGAATGACCTAATTCACGCAGACCTATGTGGACCGATGGAGACTAGTTCCATAGGTAAATCGAAATACATCCTATTATTCAAAGACGACTACTCGCATTACAAGACGGTATATTTTATTAAAAATAAATATGAAGTAAAAAAAATTATGGAAACATTTATAAAAAGTGTTGAGACAGAAACAGGTTCTAAGGTTAAAATA
>NW_021777292.1:0-6409 GCF_005508785.2 Acyrthosiphon pisum | reverse complement strand
GAGTCTAAAATATTGTCTGTCCAATTGAAAAATAAAACCAAGTTAGTAAATACATAACAGTAATATTTTTGAATTTTAATTAAATTATATTTTTTTTCAGGATCACTTGTTTAAATGTTTAAATCTTGTTTGCATAATATTGTACATATACATTATAAAATACTATGGTATAAACCTTTTTAGAGTAAAAATCATAAGTGTGCGGTTTTAGGACTCAACGATACACACACCAAATACATACAAATATGCGATTTAAGGTTTCATTACACACACAATTTATACGAACAACTGCAAAAGAAGATTCACTTCCCCGCGCGTACCTCCCTCAAATAATACACACTATTTATTTTTATTTTTTCATTGTGATGTAGCCGCGCGGGGCTTAACCGTTTGCACAATACTTACCCAAATACAACGTCGTTTATTGAAGAAAAAAAACAATAACCAATATCGTATAATGGATTTCCAGACCACATTATACTACTTGTCGGCTCATCGTCAAACAAAAAAGGGTCGAAACCTAGGCACTTAATGGTGCACACGCCCTGCCGCACTGGTAAAAGCAGGACAACACAACGCACTGCACTGATCCACAGCTGCTGACCAAAGGATCATGTTATTCGGCAGTATCAAAGGGATACTTTCGACATCTCTCTCTCTCTCTCTCACCCCTTTGGCGGTAAGTAACTTTGTCGGCCAACCATCGTCTTCGGAGTCCCTGCAATAATACAAAGGGACACATTTATATTATTAGTTCGATGACAGTACTAAACCATAAAATACGAGTAGCTTTACTGTAAGTACGTATTCGATTATGTGACCAAATAATGATGGTTCATGTGTTTGTTCTTTTCGACGATTGCAACCAGAAAGGGTAGGACAGTTTTAAAAAAAAAAAAATTGTAAGCGTGTGTTTAAAATATTTTGAACAAGTGGTTTTGTTTAAAACATTTTATACATAACGTTAATCGACGTTTAAAATAGGTATACCTATTATTTAGACTTATAATCAACCTATTAGATACTTACTTATTAATTATTTGTAGTTATAACTTATATGTAGGTAATTGAATAACTATTAGTTGAATTATTCTAATAGATGTTTTTTTTGTATTTTTAATAATTTGAAATTCTGAATTTATAATATTACAAAGTATTGTTTGTAAAACACAAATATCTTATAAAATGTATAAATTATAATTTTAACTATATCGGTATTTAATAGGAAGGTATACACTTATTTGGCCTGATTTGAAATCATTGACTATCGTTCATAAGACGTTATATGACCTATACTACTATAAATATTGTGTATATGTGTATGTCGTCGTGTATATGACTTATATTTCACATAACACATACGCTTTTTACGATTTTTTTATATTTTTTAACGCTATAATTTAATATTATTTTAATAAAATTCAATTCAGAATGTATTATGCTTATTTATATAATTTGTATAACTTACTTAGAATATAACCTTAACAACACATTTTTAACTACACTTCTTTTGAGACAGTCCTAAGTCCGTATGAAGTATTGGAATGCGGGAAGTAATTTGTGTTGCAAAAAACCGAAGCCATTTGGGAATTTACCTGTTTGTAAAACGTGAGCTGAATGGGCTAGGTACATGGGCAAATGTAAACTGGGTTTATCTTTTTTGTTGTAAACTCGGCCTAGAAATTTTAGGTAATAAAATAGGTTGATTGTAAACTCGACCCGGAAATTTTAGGTTGTAAAATAGGTCGATTGTAAACTCGGCCCGGAAATTTTAGGTTGTAAAATAGGTCGGTTGTAAACTCGATCCGATAATTTTTACCAATAAAATATAAATAAGCACGACATAATTTAAACTGCAAATACATTTTACTTATATTTTTGAAAACTGAAAAATATTACTTACATTTTTACACAACTTGATGTATGAATAATAATATAATTTTTGGAGGATAGTGAGAATCGCCTCCTCATTGTGTAATATTATACGTATATTTTTATTCGGGTTGAGTTTACACGTCAATCATTTTTACCTGTAAAAACCCTGGCCGAGCTTACACCTAAATAATTTTTACCTGAAAATAACACGCGCGGGCCGAGCTTACAATAGACCTTTTAAACATTTTATTCCCTCGAGCCGAGCTTACAATCGCCCACGTCCATTTCTACTTGGTTGGTTGTTGTAGTTGTAGGTTGGAAAAAACTTAAGTACGCTAGCGTTGTATAAACAAACTGTCTTATTTTTTAACTTAATAAAAAGTTATCAAAAAGTGTGTATTAAATTATAACTTAACTGAGTTAACTTATAATTAAATTAACTTTTAACTTTTAACTTTTCGTTATTGGTGAATATTAACATATTTTAACTGAGTTAAAAAAAAAATCATTAACTTGCCAAGCCTTGCTAAAAAGAGCTACCTACCTAATAAAAAAGTTTATGGGTGTTTACCATTTTTATATTCCGCAGATTAATAACAATTTATTGAACTAAAATTCACTTAATTTATTTCTGATGATCTTCGTTTTCAAGTATTTTAATAAGTTATATTATATTGTTATGCTGAGTGACTGTGTTAACGTCATTCCACAGAAAACTTCAAATACACCGTCGGGTTTTGTTTTAACGGACCGCCACCGTTTCTCTTTTAACTGACGGTTGGGTTACAAATCTGTTGCTTCCATAGTTAGACGGAAAGACAAAAAACACTATACAAAGAGTAAATTTAAATTAAATTTAAATTTTAAATTTAAAATAAATAAATATCTAAAATAAAGTTATATTTTTAAGCTATATTATAAAGCCATATTTAAAGTTATCACTTTTTTTTTTAATAATCGTCTAATATTATTTTATTATTGTATACTGTTACTTGATTTTCTACACCGGCTAGGTTTACATGAACTCCGTTTTTCCTGATTTTGGCGGGATGTACATATAGACCCGATTTTACTCGTTTTTTTTTCCTAGAGGAGTTTACACAAAAAAAAAGGTTCTTGTTGCGAAGTTGGCATGCGCCCATACATATTTTGTATATACAACATATAACAGACTGAAGATCACAATATAAAATTATGTGCAGCATTGTTCCCGGATGTAATTAAAGTCGTGCAATGTATATTATGTAAAACGCTTCAGCAGCGGTTCTAGCAATGTCATAACGTTTCGTAGTCTCGCGTCGTACCTATATGTGTGTAATTATTTCATTTTTAGTTTGGTTCCTGCGATGAAAAATAGCATTCGATTCTATGGAATTTACATAATGTAATATGATAATGATATTATTATTATCCATCGCTCGTCGATTTGAATAAATATTTAAATGTCACACAGGTACGTGCACGTGTTTGTTCACTGGAGTTGAATGGGAGACCTACGACGATTGGGAGGATGGGTGGAAGTGAGGTTACCGGTTCAAGCCCCTCGTATACAAACGTTTTACAGCCTGCACATTCGTATAGGTATATGTACCGACGATTACGAAATGCCTAATAAAAAACAACGAAATTATGTAAAAACTGTGTGCGCGTTATACTATATATATTATCGTGTTCTGGTGTTTTCAGGTTCTGGAGGATACGTACACAATATGTCTGTATTGAATAACGCTTAACTCGAAAAACTTTTATATTCGTAAAAATTCTAAAAAAAATCCGTCAAACCGAGAAATGACATCATATATTTACCGAATCATGATTATGATAATATATAGTTCTCTCACCATATTGGGCGTTATAGGTACGAGTTAAATATTTTGTACATATTATTACGTACCTATTGCACTATTGTTCATTTAGACTTTGTTACAACGCAATAGTCAACAACAACAACAACAACAATAATAATAATACACAAATAATACTAGTGCTCAGAAAATATAGGAACTAAAAAAGGAAAAATATGGGCAAAACGATTGTTTTTTTTGTCTGTATTAAAAACAAAAAAATGTACAATGTACTCGAAGTGCGAGTGCCTAAGAATTATTTTTGAAAAACAAAATGATTAAATATTGATCAGTACGAAATATAAGTTATTTCGAATGTCAAGTCTGTCTGTGATTTCAAACTATATATCCAAACTACGATCTGATACAAATTCGTTTCGTGACACGTCATAAGGTAGTACGATAAACACAAATATTTATGTTGCATATTATTTTTATTTGTTATGATTGGCCGGGTATCATTTAACATTCTTTTCAATAATAAAAGAATTTTTTAATTAAATTAATTAAATTGGTTTAAGTTATTTGCTTTCCTTGATTATACATTTAATTTTTTTTTTTAATTTCGATCTCTGAGAATGATGCTTTAAGATTTACAAACGAAAAATACATAAAAAATCTTCACACAATTTATAATAAAATGTATTATAAAATAAAAATTATCTTTGATTAATCATACTTTTTCAAAGTTCATTCATACATAAATACATAGGTACAAAAATAATAATCGCGTATTAAACTCCATATTTGAGCTTTTTTAAATGCATACGTGTGCAAATATCAGTGGCAGCTTATGTTTATGTGCACTACCCAAATATAGAAATATTAAACCATCAGAATACAAATAAGTACCCGCCATAGTGTTATTAAGATTTAAGATTATGTTTCAAAACATGAAAATAATATATTTGGATTGCGTTACATCGAGTCGCGGTAAATTGCGTCAAATTATTAATTTTTTGTGTAATTTGCTGCCCACGGCTAAATTATATTATATTACAGTAATATAGTAGATTGAATTAAATTTTGGAAATGCATTCCAAATTAAAAATGCATATTGAGTTTAAAAAAATAATATCAGATATATAATAAATAATAATATACAAAAAAATTAATAATTTTAAATTCCAAAATATAACTGACATTGTTGTTTTTCATTAAAATATCTATTTCTTTCTAACTTGGACTAAAATGGCCGTACAAATTATTGTGCTTATATACCTTTTAGAACTATGCTTAACTAATATATTACATTTGCATTTTTCGTTTTAGTTTAAGCCACTCATAAGAAACGTTTAATTTAATTTTCAAACCTTAGCAATAAAAATTGAAGATTTAAAATTTTTTTTATTTCTTTGTTAGTGTATCTATAAAATCGTTTAAAATATCAAATAACGAGTATATATGAATAATTGGTAAAATAATTAATTCTGATTTTGAGAAAATAAACGTGGGATATTCTAAATATTAAATATTTTATACTATTAATTATTATGTACAATATTAATATGTTCTCAATTATTAATATGCCTGATTATCATAACCAACGCTATTGTTTACCTCTTATTCATATTTAGAACATAATACGCATAAATTAATATAATATCGTTATTGTTCTAGTGTTCTGCTTTCAGCTGCAATATTTCAATTTTAGACTTTTTCCAGTACTTAATTGTTGTAAATTACTCCAATGATATGTCGATTTTATTGTAATTTCATTGCCTTATATAGTATACTAAATTGTAAATACTATAACTTCAGTGTTACGTTAATTGTATAAAGCTAAAAATCTGTATGTACCTTGTCTACAGTTATCCATTTCTACAATATTATAGTTTATGATACTTACTTCATTTTCAATGTTGCAAGTGTCAAAATAATTAAGGTGCTTAAACCCATACAGTTATTTACCAAGTAAATGTATAAATCGATATATAACATGAAAATACGAGTTTAAAATCGTTACCAAAAATGATGTTAATACAAACATGTGAGATTAGTTAGTTAATTAATGCTTTAAAATTCAAATAATTAAAAATATATACGATAATAATAAAACCAATAAAAAAAAAATAACGATTACAATATAAATTGTATTTATTTAAACCAATCCCGAAAACAATATATATAAAATAATGATAAATGATTATTATATAATTATGATTAAAATACCAAACATGATATTAATACAAATATGTGAAATTAGTTACTTTACTAATGCTTCAAATAATTAAAAATAAATATGAATATAATGAAACCAATAAAAATTACAATTAAAATATTACTGTTATTTATTTAATCCAGTCCCGAAAAAAAATATATAAAATAATGATAGATGATTATTACATAAATACGATTAAAACATTCAACATTTGTGATGGTACAATGTTTAATTATCATTATAATATTAATAAACTATATAATTTTATCAATCTGTTTACAATACGATAATGATATTGCGATAAACATATTATCATGACGTTCAAATAATATTTTAATCAATACCAATAATTATCATAAATCAGTTATACCTAGTGTTCATTACGTTTAAAATTATCAGTTTTAACGGTGCGTTGGAAGGTTTTTAGTTACCTTTTAATTTCAGTTTGAGAACCATTGATTTAACTAAGTGTGATATGTAAACGAGGTCGACCTCGACGTGCATTACCAGTTTGTTGCCTGGGATTTTC
>NW_021777290.1:0-266 GCF_005508785.2 Acyrthosiphon pisum | reverse complement strand
CCCTCCCCTCCCGTCAAATCATCATGATACGCTAGTGGGCATGGACCAATATTGCGCCTAAAACAAAGTTTTTGTTTAGGGCAGTGTACCAATTGCGCTTGTATTCAATACAATATAAATACAATATTATTTTTCTCAACCAGTGTAAAATAAGTAGAATATTTAATTATATTCCCCGGTGAATGAAGTAATTTACTTAAAAATTGGTAAATGTTGTAAATGTAGACATACCCGAGTTTAATTGGAGAATGATGTTCAATACATTC
>NW_021777289.1:0-1485 GCF_005508785.2 Acyrthosiphon pisum | reverse complement strand
ATTTCGATTTTTGGGGGGTTTGAGTATTGTACAAAATTTAATTTTGGTTATACAAAATTGTACAAAATAAAGTACATAATACTGTACTGTTTAAAATTAAAATTCGTGAAAAATAGCTGACCCGGGTGCTGGGGTAACGTTACCGCAGCACCCGTAAGATGAATTTGGATTTTGGGGGGGTTTGAGTGTTGTACGAAATTTAATTTTGGTTGTACAAAATTGTACAAAATAAAGTACATAATACTGTACTGTTTAAAATTGAAATTCGTGAAAAATAGCTGACCCGGGTGCTGGGGTAACGTTACCTCAGCACCCGTAATGATGAATTTCGATTTTGGGCGGTTTTGAGTGTTGTACGAAATTTAATTTTGGTTGTACTAAATTGTTCAAAATAAAGTACATAATATTGTACTGTTTAAAATTGAAATTCGTGAAAAATAGCTGACCCGGGTGCTGGGGTAACGTTACCGCAGCACCCGTAAGATGAATTTGGATTTTGGGGGGGTTTGAGTGTTGTACGAAATTTAATTTTGGTTGTACAAAATTGTACAAAATAAAGTACATAATACTGTACTGTTTAAAATTGAAATTCGTGAAAAATAGCTGACCCGGGTGCTGGGGTAACGTTACCGCAGCACCCGTAAGATGAATTTGGATTTTGGGGGGGGGGGTTTGAGTGTTGTACGAAATTTAATTTTGGTTGTACAAAATTGTACAAAATAAAGTACATAATACTGTACTGTTTAAAATTGAAATTCGTGAAAAATAGCTGACCCGGGTGCTGGGGTAACGTTACCGCAGCACCCGTAAGATGAATTTGGATTTTGGGGGGGTTTGAGTGTTGTACAAAATTTAATTTTGGTTGTACACAATTGTACAAAATAAAGTACATAATACTGTACTGTTTAAAATTGAAAATTCGTGAAAAATAGCTGACCCGGGTGCTGGGGTAACGTTACCGCAGCACCCGTAAGATAAATTTGGATTTTGGGGGTGTTTGAGTGTTGTACGAAATTTAATTTTGGTTGTACAAAATTGTACAAAATAAAATACATAATACTGTACTGTTTAAAATTAAGATTCGTGAAAAATAGCTGACCCGGGTGCTGGGGTAACGTTACCGCAGCACCCGTAAGATGAATTTGGATTTGGGGGGGTTTGAGTGTTGTACGAAATTTAATTTTGGTTGTACAAAATTGTACAAAATAAAGTACATAATACTGTACTGTTTAAAATTGAAATTCGTGAAAAATAGCTGACCCGGGTGCTGGGGTAACGTTACCGCAGCACCCGTAAGATGAATTTCGATTTTGGGGGGGTTTGAGTATTGTACAAAATTTAATTTTGGTTGTACAAAATTGTACAAAATAAAGTACATAATACTGCGTGATTACAATTCGTGATTTTGAAAGTACGGGTGCTGGGGTAACGCACCTGTTACACACATCATATATTGTAAGCCTTGCGAATCAAAATACATATATT
>NW_021777288.1:0-415 GCF_005508785.2 Acyrthosiphon pisum | reverse complement strand
CACTGTATAATGGATAGTATTAAATTTGAATTCAATGATATAATATCACTGTATAAGAAAAACGATTTTGAGCGGAGACGGTGTGCCAGTCTAGGTATTAGACATACCTATTATAGGTATACTTATCTATAGTATTAAAAAAAAATTGACCTATAATAGGTATCAATAATAAATTCCAAATTAAACATATCACAATATCCATTAGGTAACGCGTTATACATCAACAACAAACCGTGGTACTATCATAGATATATAATAGTATACTTTAGAAGTTTTAAGTACCCATAAATAATATTATACAATCACAACAAAATAACTAAAATAGTTATTCCAGGTTTTTTAATATGTAATTTCGTCCAAATTTGAACTTAAAATTACTATAAAAATAAACTGTGCTTATGTATTCTTAGAATTT
>NW_021777287.1:0-1305 GCF_005508785.2 Acyrthosiphon pisum | reverse complement strand
TTTGAGCTGTGTACAGACATGGTCAGTTTTCAATTTTTTTAGTTTTTTTTTCTATAAATATCAATAAAGTTCTATCTGTTGGGCCAAAAAGTGTATAAATTTAATACAAAGCTCCTGATATATTGTTACAATATCAGTTGAAAAATATTAAAAAAACGTGGCCACAATTTTTTTTTATAAGCATTTAAAGATCAAATTTTGACAAAATTTATCAAATTTTAATTTGAAAAATTATTTTGTAGTTAAAAATTTATAAAATGTTCAATTTTTGTATCTAAGAATTAAAAATTTAAAACAAGATTCCACATAAATAATTAATTCTGTTATCAAAAAATTTAAAAAATACATTTACACAGTTTATTTTTATAGTCATTTTAAGTACAAATTTGGACGAAATTACATATTAAAAACCTAGGATAACTATTTTAGTTATTTTGTTGTGATTGTATAATATTATTCGTGGGTACTTGAAACTTCTAAAGTATACTATTATATATCTATGATTTTACCACGGTTTTTTGTTGATGTATAACGCGTTATAACTCAGTGGCGTCATTTCAACTTTCAATAGAGGGGGGCAAAGGTTTTGACCGGCCCGAATGGGTAAAAAAAAACCGCTCGCTTCGCTCGCAACCGCATTATAATATATACTTACATTTTTATCATATTACCATACCCCACCTCACTTATTCATAATTATACTTAATAAGAATTTTTTTTAGCCTAATTTTTACAACCTTATTTATTAACTGGTTAGTAACATAATTTGCAAATATGTGATAGCAGATATTTTATAAAACAAATGCACAATCCTATACCTACCAATTAAAATTCTGTAAACTATTAACAGTATTAACTATAACAATTTTTATTAATGAAGAAAAGTATTATTAATTGATTAAAGGATATCTTCTTTTTTTCATTTTTGAAAATAAGTCAATAAGTCAACTGCATCATCCAAATTAATTTTACTAGATACATCACTTTCCACCGCAATGACCAGTAAATCACTCAGCCTTTCATTTCCCATTGTTAGCCGCAGATGGGTTTTAACTAATTTTAGAGAAGAAAAAAAGCGTTCATTGGATGCAGTAGTAACAGGCAAAGTCATGAGGATATTTATAATTTTAAGAGTTTCTTGAAAAGCATTTGGAAGTTGATTTTAAATTTTTGAAATAGAATAAAGGTCATGAATTCCTAAGGTTACAGAACTAAATATTAACAAAATACAGAAAAGTTTACTGTGAATACTGAATTGTGATAAACGAGTAAGCAACTGTCGTCTGTCGCAAGTTGACAGAAGTC
>NW_021777286.1:0-837 GCF_005508785.2 Acyrthosiphon pisum | reverse complement strand
TTGAAAAATATTTTGTAGTTAAAAATTTATAAAATGTTCAATTTGTATCTAAGAATTAAAAATTTAAAACAAGATTCCACGTAAGTAATTAATTCTGTTACCAAAAAATCTAAAAAATACATTTACACAGTTTATTTTTATAGTCATTTTAAGTACAAATTTGGACGAAATTACATATTAAAAACCTAGGATAACTATTTAAGTTATTTTGTTGTGATTGTATAATATTATTCGTGGGTACTTGAAACTTCTAAAGTATACTATTATATATCTATGATTTTACCACGGTTTTTTGTTGATGTATAACGCGTTATAACTTATAAGTACCTAATAGATATTATGATATGATTAATTTGGAATTTATTATAGGTACCTATTATAGGTCAATTTTTTTTTAATACCATAGATAAGTATATATATGTCTAATACATAGACTGATACACCGTCTCCGCTCAGAATCGTTTTTCTTATACAGTGATATTATATCATTGAATTCAAATTTAAAACTGTCCATTATACAGTGACCCACTTCTAACCTACTGTACAGCAGAGCGACATCCACTTACCCACCTTTTTTTTATTTTAGTCATATAATATTCTTTTTTGGAATCTGGTAAATCTGTGATTTTATTATAAACATAATCTTCCAAAGGCATGTAGGTTGAATTTGAATATTGTACGGGATTTTGAAAATAAAATAATTTTTTTGAAAAATCGTACGATATAGTTCGAACCCAGGGATGATAATCTTTATATTCTTTAAGAATGTCTTTATTTTTTAAATCCATATCTATTTCATATTCTATAATATTTTCCAATTACAACTCAATTTCTTTA
>NW_021777285.1:0-1171 GCF_005508785.2 Acyrthosiphon pisum | reverse complement strand
TTGCGAGTTGTACCTTACCATACTTATTGTAGATGGCAACTTAGATCATATAAATAGTTGTATTGTATTATTCAGTGGTATAAGCATTCTGATTTTTGATTTTCTTATATCAACAATAATAACAAGATTCTCTTAAATCTATAAAATATGCAAACAAAAAATGGTTCTATTTGTTCGAGGATAAGGTAAATCGTGGACATATATCACAACCAATTAATTTGGACTTGAGGAAAATAATATGCAAATGCATATAAATCCTAGCCCTACTTATGAATAAAAATATATATATTATAGGCACCTTAAAATTTAAACAGTCGGTGATGACCGGTAAGTAAATTAATTTAATTCTATAGATAACGGTGTAACACTTAAAATAACTTGTTTCAAGTATCATTGGCCCACTCTGCCACAACGGATTGCGCACGCCTATGATTGGCCGACTCGAGTCTCAATGGCAGCTGATTGTAAAAATGTATTTCATAGTTCAAAATAATTATTTGTTTGTTTTATACATGCATTTATTTTTGACACTTTATTAATTTCTTATCCTCGAACAAAACTTTCAAGGTTAAAAGTGTCTCGACAGTTGACTAAAATGGACAAATTTATTGTAAAAATATCGAAGTCAAAAGTAAGTGTCAATTTTTCTTTAAATTAATATAATTGTTTAGTACACATATTTAGTAGGAATTAAGTTTGAAGTAGCCCTTAAAATATTGTTATGGACGTCTTCACAACCGAGTTTGTTCGTTAATAAATAAATACGAGGTGTTTGAGTTATCACTAATATTTTATTAATATAATCAATTTTAAAAGAAATTTAGTTGCACAGAATAATTATTAGACTTAATAAAACAACAGAGGCTCTGCTCGATGGTCTGCTAGTACTACACTGAATATTACACAGACAGCGAGATACGGTAGGGGCTCGCTCGGGCTCAAAACTGTCCACGCAGCAAATTCCTTAAGACCGCGTGACTCTGTCTGTTCACATATTAATATGCTTACACACTATACTATATTATACCATTACTATATCTCATACTGCGTATAGCATACAGACAGGGGTTCATATGACCCCTCGGACTACATGAAGCATGGGGGTCTAATGACCACCATGTCTCACCTCATCCGGTGAATTCCGATGCTCTGAAGCTTTTAGAATTTGTAG
>NW_021777284.1:0-2005 GCF_005508785.2 Acyrthosiphon pisum | reverse complement strand
GAGACGGTATATCAGTCTATGTATTAGACATATGTATACTTATATATGGTATAAAAAAAAAATTGACCTATAATAGGTACCTATAATAAATTCCAAATTAATCATATCATAATATCTATTAGGTACTTATAAGTTATAACGCGTTATACATCAACAAAAAACCGTGGTAAAATCATAGATATATAATAGTATACTTTAGAAGTTTCAAGTACCCACGAATAATATTATACAATCACAACAAAATAACTAAAATAGTAAGTTATCCTAGGTTTTTAATATGTAATTTCGTCCAAATTTGTACTTAAAATGACTATAAAAATAAACTGTGTAAATGTATTTTTTAGATTTTTTGGTAACAGAATTAATTACTTACGTGTAATCTTGTTTTAAATTTTCAGTTCTTAGATACAAAAATTGAACATTTTATAAATTTTTAACTACAAAATAATTTTTCAAATTAAAATTTGATAAATTTTGTCAAGATTTGATCTTTAAATGCTTATAAAAAAAAATTGTGCCTATATATTTTTAATATTTTTCAACTGATATTGTAACAATATATCAGAAGCTTTGTATTAAATTTATACACTTTTTGGCCCAACAGATAAAACTTTATTGATATTTATAGAAAAAAAAACTAAAAAAATTGAAAACTGAAAATGTCCGTAAACATCTCAAAAAGAGTCAAAATATTTTCAAAATTGTATGGTGTATTGTGTATAGGAAATGCAATATGAACATTTAGTAAAATTTTCATGTATCTGCAGTTATTCGTTTTTGAATTACAACAAAATAAGGAAATCGCTACATGAGAAATCGAGTGAATATCCAATGTTGTAAAAATTTGAATTTCAAACGATCATAAAAATTTAATTTGACTTTCTTATAGATATTTTTTGTTTGATAAAGGTAGATAATCTTATGAGGAATCTTTTATTACATTTCCATATCATAGATTTAAAAAGAAAAATTTTTATGAATTTCTAACTCGAAATAATTTGCAAATTTTCGTGATTTTTCCATATTTTGTCATTTTTTGAACTTTAAATGCTTATAAAAAAAAACTGTGACTAACGATTTTTAATATTTTTCATGTGCCTTTGAAACAATATACTAGGAGCCTTGGTGTATAGAAAATGCTAAGATAAACATTCAGTCAAAATTTTATGTGTCTACGGTCATTTTTTTTAAAGTTACACCAAAAACCGAATTCAATTTTGTGAAAAATCGATTTTGCGTAAAAATTCCCGTTTTTCCTTAATTTTTCTTTTGTTTTTCCCGGTGCTTTTGAAAACTACTGGGAAATTTAAATTTTGACCTCCGCAATGCACCAACGATATTCACTTTCTGATCGAACAAGATACTGAAGTTGGAAATCGTAGCATTATTTCGACTACTTATCGTGTACACAGACACAAAAAAAATAAAAAATAAAAAAATAAAAAAACACACATCATTGTAAAATCAATACATTCATCGTTCCACTCAGAATCTAAAACAATCATTCTTTTTAAAAAATATCAACCTTATTATCTATACACGATTATTATTTATCAATTGAAATGTCGCTATGCAAATCAAAAAAAAAAAAAGAAGTGTACAAGTGGGTGTTAAGCCGTATAGAACATGTCGAGTTGGTAACTACAATGAAGTCCGTGTAAAAACAACAGCAATTCGATTTTATCGGGCTTTATTCATAGTCGATGCTTAAAGTGTTTTGATAACAATAAACTGTCTGGTTTTTGCACAGACTTTTTCGATTTCGACTTCGACTTCTTAGAAGTACTGAATAGACTAACTTTCCCACCATAAAAGATACTGAAGTCGAAAAACAAAGCATTATTTCGTAAGCACTTTCTTATCGCGTTCACACTACGCGATGTGTCAACCTTTTTAAAATATGTTTTGAGGTTATGACTTATGTACCTAATGACTTTATGATATTATTATGTAGTTGCGTTTGTATACATTTTATACAATATATAACAATATGTATAAAGCGATT
>NW_021777283.1:0-1297 GCF_005508785.2 Acyrthosiphon pisum | reverse complement strand
TTATGTTTTTTGTGTACTTACAAATTAAAAACTGTTGATACTTTAAATTGTAACAAAATATTAATATGACTATTCTCTATACATTATACAACTTTCAAAATATTTTGTCTCTTTTCGAGTAATAAATAGCAATGATAAATTTTAGAATTTCGATTATTATCGATAAAAAAACTTGAAAATTTATACAAAGTTTCTCATATGTTGTTATAACAGCAGTTAAAAAAATATTAAAGATACGTTAGCACGAGTTTTTTATAAGCATTTTAAGTTAAAAGTTGCAAATTATTTTTTAGTCAAAATTCATAACAATTTTAATTTTTATATCTAAGATTTCAAAATTGAATACATGATTTCCAAAATTTGTTTATTTGGAAAAGTATTAGACACTTTGTTCTTTTTATTTTTTAAATTGCATAAGTATAGACATAAATAACATAAATAATACAATTTATAAAAAGGGTAGTGTAGTTCCATAAAACTCTATTTCGTATAATATTACTAGCTGTTATTTATATTTGTTCAAATGAAACGACACAAATACTAAATCAATACCGACAAACCGTATGATGGATTGAATAGATTTGTAGTACTAATGGCAGAACTTTAATTTAAATATTTATAAAGTCGTATTGCATATTGCATATGGTTTTCAAAAGCGCAGGGAAAAACAAAAAAAAAATTAAGGAAAAACTGGAATTTTTACGCAAAATCGATTTTTCACAAAATTAAATTTGGTTTTTGGTGTAACTTTAAAAAAAATTACCGTAGATACATGAAATTTTGACTGAATGTTTATCTTAGCATCTTCTATACAGCATAACATTTTCAAAATATTTTGATGTATTTTGAGCTCTTTACGGACATTTTTATTTTCCATTTTTTTTTAGTTTTTTTTCTAAAAATATCAATCAAATTTTATTTGTTGGATAAAAAAGCTTGAAAATTTAATAGAAGACTCCTAGTATATTGTTTAAAAGGCAGATGAAAAATATTAAAAATCGTTAGTCACAGTTTTTTTTTTTAAGCATTTAAAGTTCAAAAAATGACAAAATATGGAAAAATCACGAAAATTTGCAAATTATTTCGAGTTATAAATTCATGAAAATTTTTCTTTTTAAATCTAAGATTTTAAAATGTAATACAAGATTCCTTATAGGATAATCTACCTTTACCAAAAAAAAATGTCTATAAGAACTCAAATTAAATTTTTATGGGCGTTTGAAATTCATATTTTTACACATTTGATATTCACTCGATTTCTTACGTAACGATTTTCTTATTTTGTTGTAATTAAAAA
>NW_021777282.1:0-467 GCF_005508785.2 Acyrthosiphon pisum | reverse complement strand
CCCCCCCCCCCCCCCCATATAAATGCATCACTCTACGACTATGCCTATAGCCTATTATGGTTATAAGAAAATAAGAAATATAGTAAATTGTAAATAAAAAGCAATAATATTTTTATGTATTATAATATATTACTCTATACTTTTATAATTATATTAAACATCACATAGGTAATAATATAACACTTATAAGCATATAGTACCTAATTAATAATACGTATTTATACATTAGTCATAATATTGGAACTCTTAAAAATTAGGTACGTAAAATAAAAATAAATAAATAGACTTACAATATAAGTCTGCGATTACTAGATAGCAAATGTTTAAACTACTATCAATTAAAAGTTCTTGTTTGACAAACAAAAAAAGAAGCGCATCCAATCTTTTTTGTGACATAGTATTTCTTAATTTGTTTTTTATAATGCTGAGTTTTGAAAAACTACGTTCACAGCTACAACTATAGTCAC
>NW_021777281.1:0-859 GCF_005508785.2 Acyrthosiphon pisum | reverse complement strand
TCCGATGTTTTCCTTCCGGTGCCTGAGCTGACGTCTCGTCAGGTTCCCCAAACCGTACTAATCTTGGATCCGAATTTTCTTTAGACATAATAAACTCTTCTAATGCTAAGAGTTTATCGGCCTTGGACCCCCCGGTCTCAATACCACGTTTCAATAATTCCCTGTTAATATCGACAATATTTAACTCGCTAATGCATTTAGTAACCATTGTGGAGATTAAATTTAATTGCTTTTATCTATCTAATTAAATTACGATGGATACGAAATTACGTAACTCAGGGTATCGCTGGTATATATATGTACTTTCCAATCTATAAATAGCCTAAACCAAGTTTAGCACTGTAGGAATTACGCTAAATTATGTAAATTTTGCCACAATTTACCACCTTAGATTGGACAAGCCCTTAATATTTTATTTATAATAATAAAAAAAAATTAGAATAAAACTATTAGGAACCGGTATGATCAGGACACCTATTGTAGGTTCTTTTAACCCGATATGTGCTAATTTACTTTAATTTACGTAAAATTATTTTTATTAAAATTTGCACTTACCTTACTCCTTTTCGACTGCGCCACTTGTAGGTGTCAGGAATGGTTTGTTAATAATATGAAGACGATTTAAGACGACGGCACGTTTATTGTCACCAGTTAATGAAATTACAAACAACGATATATAATATGTGTAACGTTTTCCACGTAGTTGCCGCAATCACGGTCCGGCCAAAGCTGCCGCCACCACCGCCACCGGCGGCGGCCGGACCGGTTCTCGGTCGCAATCTCGTGGACGTCAATAGAGACGCCGCGGTCGTTACGATAACGACCGCGACAATTGGCGACCCTTATCCGTTTCCACCGG
>NW_021777280.1:3830-5944 GCF_005508785.2 Acyrthosiphon pisum | reverse complement strand
CAATTTCAATACTATATAGGCTGTATCTGAGGTGTATTTTTCAAAGTATTCAAAATAAAAGTGATTTTATTATTATTACAATTTATTTATTTAAGTGTTTAAAAATTGTGACCAGTTTTGAGGCTTTTCAGACTCCGAGTCTATTTCGAGCTTTAGAATGTATATATCCAAAGGTGGAGAATACGCGTTCAATCCCAGCGGAGCTGCAGATAGCAGTAAACAATTGTTCAACCAAATGTCCCATATCTTTTGATAATTTAGATTGTTTTTTTAATGATGTCCACCATGTCAATGCTGATATATTATTTATTGCATTATCATTAAATAAATACTCTTTAAATGGTGATGACTGTGCTTGAAATAATAAGTAAATATAATACCGAATAATGTTATATTTACTATTAGCTGTATATTTAACACCAATGAATGTTATGTTAACTTATCAATAGGTTGTATATTTAACCACAAATTATTTTTGTGTATACTTCAAATAAATTAGTTTAATTATTATTTAAATTTAATATTTGTGTAATAAAGCATGTAGATAAATGTTTTAAGTGTATTTGGAGTATTAAATAATTTAGCTTCCTCACCAAATCATTCTTGTAGAATGTACTGATATTAATTCTATACATATTTTCTTAAATAATGTATTTTAATAATTATAAGTAGATACTGTTACTCATCATATTAGTATTCATATTGTGTATTATATACTAATTTAATATTGAAATTTATTCAATATAGTGACGTTACAATTCAAAATAAATAACTATTTTTGTTAGTTAGATTAAAATATTATAATATGTTAATATGTGCACTGAAATTTCATTGTAAAAATTGAAACTAGAAAACTTATATTAACTATTAAGTATAAATTAATTAGTATGAAGTTGTATTATTTATTATATAATATATCCCTTGTTAATAATTTTAACTGTGGTAGCACTTGTGTAACATATTTTAACATAGCCAACGGTGTGTCTCCTGTGTTGATTGACCGGATGAGTGCGTTCTCCTGCTCCCCGACAATAAAACAACCAACATAATATATTAACCTCTTTCAATCAGTATTATACAAGTATTACCTGAAGACACCCATCCCGTCTATTGGTAATAATGTGTATAACACTAAAAATAGTTCTCGCACGGCAAAATCATTTGTACTGTGGCTACTGTGCGACTGCCCTCACCCTGTGTCCAACGTGAACGCAGTGAATGCGGAAAAAAACAAAACAGCTTGATTTTTGCCGTGTTTCCGCGTTCACGTTGGACACAGCGTTATATAGTGTTTACTGACTATAATAGTGGCCTATACTGCCAACAGAGTACAAACTGTTGAGTGTGTTGAGTCATTTAAACTGTGTGGAATAATTAATATTTTCAAAAAGAATAAAGTTTCATTTAATATAAAAAGTCTATAAACCAGTTTTTTTAAACCAGAAAATATATGTAAAGTAGTAATTACTAGTTAGTGCCTAAATCAACTATGATTTTGAGGTAGATGTATTTGTCATACATTGAAATTGGTACTGTATGCTCAGTATATATATTTTATGCTTATATTTATTCATTCATTAATTTTGATACAAAATAAGCCTTCCTGATTTGCTTCCCTTTAAATTACTAAACCAAGAATCCAATAGCATGTCAAGCATTAATAAAAATTAACCATAATAATTTAAACATCTAGATAAAAAAGTTTTATCTACATATTTATCTAGATAAAAATTGAATATTCTATCTTCATATTAATCTAGATATTAATTTAGCTAGTAATCTAATATATATTTTTAAAATATATGGTTTTAATATTATATACATGAAGTAATGACTATCATTTTGTATGTGGAATACCGCAGATTACAATGATGGTATTTAATGCACAAATGTGCATAACCAAAGTATAGAAAGTTGGTAAGAGACTCAGAGGCTAAAAATTTAAAAAATATATACTTGAAACAACTACAGAAATTCTTCCAAATTTTGTTTTTTTTTTTTAAATTCACAAATATTGTGTAGACATGACGTATCTACATAATATATGATTAATATATATATAATATGCCTATATGTTTCTACGTTTTTATACATGTTTCAACTCTATGGGTAGA
>NW_021777280.1:0-2145 GCF_005508785.2 Acyrthosiphon pisum | reverse complement strand
TTTACTGAATTTTATACATTTTCTATAACGATAAATATTTAAAAAATATTTTACTTTTGAAAGGTTTACGGACATTTTAGTGCATTCTTTTAGTTTTTTTCTATACAATATATAACAATATATATATTATATAACAATAAAATTATATTTGTTAGGGTAAAAAGCTTGAAAATGTAATAAGTCTCCTAATGAATTGTTACAATGGCCATTGAAATATATTAAAAACACATACATCAATTTTTTTTTACTAAGCTTTTAAAATTCAAATTTTGACAAAAGAAGAAAAAATCACAAAAATGTTCAAATTATTTTGAGTTGGAAAATCCCAAAAATTTTCTGTTTAAATCACAGATTTTAATATATAATACAAGATTCCTTATAAATAAGTTATCAACCTTTATCAAAAATAAATGTGTATAAGTACCTAAGTCGAATTAAATATTTAAAAGCATTTAAAGTTCAAATATTTAAATCATTATAAAATTCAAACATACATCCCTTCGCTCAGAATCTAAAAAGTATAATAACAATAATAAAAACCAAAAAAATTATAAAATGCACGTAAAAAGTAAAGCCTTCAAACTATGTTTCCAATTTACATATTAATTTGTCAGGTTTAAAATATATAATTATTACTTAATAAATGTATTTATTTATAAAAATAAATTATATATTTGAATAGATAGTGAAAGACACATGCAACAATATTTTTATATCATTGATTTCATTATAAAAATGTTATGGATGATAATTATTTAAATACTTGAATATAATTATTTTAATTAATTAATTGGAATATAATTAATTAGTAAACATTAATTTAATGGAATATTTTTATAATACAATCAAAGTAAATATACTAAAATTCATAATATTCCCTTAGTTTTTATTAAATTTATAATTACTTTTAAACAAATTTTAATGCTACAAATTAATGATATCCAATCTTTAAAACTAAAACTCGTTTTTTTCTGAGTGTATGCAATTCACCTACGGTGGATTGCCGACCACGTTGGTAGCGTAGGTAACTGAAGAACGGAAAATATAGTTAGACCCCCGAGCCCACCGTGTTAGTTGTAAGTGAGTACTGACTTTGGAGACACAGTCGAATTATAAATGCCACACTTATATCATAGAACAATATAGAATCGAAACTCGATCAGCTGATGGGTGAAGTGTTTACCTATGATCTGAAGTCCGAACAATGAAACTGTTTCCGTAACACTGACATGATGTTATACCCGTATTGAAAAACCGTTTCCGCCTAATGGGTAGGGTATTCTGCGCGGGGTCGGGTTGTTTCCACTGTTTACTTTTATCATAGATTACGTATGCCACGCCCCCCTGGAGACCGTGTTCAAGGCTACAATCGCCCGATTCGGCCAATTCACAGAGTTTCATACCCCTGGTTTTATCTAAATAGTTATCTAAGATAAAAAATTCATGATTAATTAGAAGGAGATTTTGTGATAAGGCCTGGCTCTATGGAAGTCTCGTTTCGAAGGCGGAAACGTTTAAAAGTCCAGTTTTAGTGTCTAGAAATCTCCCATGGCCCTTGACAATAGACAATTCAATGATACCATCCCCCAGCGTATGTCCGGTGCTTTTTTGTATGTGTAAAAAAATTTAAATTCGAAAACCTGCATGTTAGAGTGTGTAGCAAGTCAGTCATCACCCGTCTAAGATGAAAAAAAAATTAACGTAGTATGTGCCGTCGCATGTCCGGTGCTTCTTGTTATGTAAAAAGTGTAAAGTCGAAAACCGTGTTGGAGTGTCTAGCAGCAAGTCAAAAATCGATTACTTAACTTTCAAGTTAGCCACCTAGGTAGGCAATCCGACTTCGTCGGATCGCAGACAATATGCTACAGCAAATCAGGTAGGCAATCCACCGCAGGTAGATTGCAGACCCGACATTGAGCGGCTATAAGTGAAAACCTTATCACATAACATACGAAATAATTTACGAAAAATACAAACTATCTACAATATAAATACAATCAAATATAATATGTATTTATACAATTATATATAACAATGAACATTTTGGGAAATGTGAAATTATAATTCCTAATAAAATAAATAATATATAGATACATAATATATTAACCAATAAAATAACATAAAAACAATGTAACTAGTAGTGTA
>NW_021777279.1:0-797 GCF_005508785.2 Acyrthosiphon pisum | reverse complement strand
AGTTGTTTTAAATTGACTATAATATTCATTTTTATAAAATTTACCTAATGCACTATAAGTCTTCAATGTTAAATTGTCATAAAACATTTTTGCTCAAAAAGGTCATAAATGCCTCATAGTTATAATTGAATTTAAATGCCAAGAAAATGCAGAGCTTAAGCACCCTCAGTTTTTTTTATTGAAATTGCGCCTATGACACTTATTAAAAAAAAAATCTATGTTAAGTAAAATGTAATCTAGTAATTTAAATAAAAAAAATCCTAAATTTATAAAAAAAAATCTAATTTGAATAAACGATCTAAAATAAACGAAAAAAATCTATAAATAAATTATAAATAAATTAAATTATAAAATCAATTATAAAAAAAGTTGAATTTTTTTTATCCAAATTACATTTTTGTTTTCTTAAGCTAATGGTGGCCGCCATAGTGACTTGCAAAGTTGCAAATGTTTGTTATAATTATTTTCTTTCGTTTGATACCCACTTTGAAGTTTTAAGTATTTGAGAAACAGTGAGTCTACCATAGGCGGAAATTTGATGGGGTGTAGCCTTCTCAAAACGTATAACAGAAAAATTATATATTATATATGCATTTATTAGTACCGATAAAAATAAAAAACTTATTTGAATAAAAAATGACAACTGCAAAACTTCAAAAAAAAGAAGCCATTTCATAGCGACCACCTGAATGACTTGCAAATTATAAGTAGGGACTTGCAAATACTTGCAAATTAAAAGCTATTGTTCGGTACCATTTACAAAGTTTTAGAACAACTTGAGTGGCCTAACTTCGTAA
>NW_021777278.1:0-933 GCF_005508785.2 Acyrthosiphon pisum | reverse complement strand
TACTCACGAAAATATGCTTATTATTTTATGTTAGAAATTCACAAAGATTTCTATATTTAAATATAGGAATCTAAAATATGATACGAGTTTCGTCATAAGTTTGTAATAAAAAAAAAAAAAAAATATCTAACAGAATGTGTAACTACGTTTTAATGAGCTTTTAAAGTTTAATTTTCTACAACATGGATATTCAAGATGGGTTTTCATTAAACACGTGCATATAAATACTATTCTGTGATTGGTTGGTATACATGGTAAGCTTTTGTAATACCAGAGTGTGTTATACGTTCTAACCACAGGCTTAACCATGATACCACGAAGTTGGATTTACACAGTTCTATATTAAAGACATAAGAATATAATATGAGTTAACTAATAGACAACCAATTCTAAACTATCTTCACCGATGGGAAACGTTTGTGAGACCGTGCATCTGGTCAACGTATGCACGCACACGTACAATAACACGTACACAACAATATTATAATATCATTTAATTCAAATTTAAATTTTACTACCATATATTACAGTGACACCATGTACATGTCACCTTTACAGCAGAGCGACACCAACTTACTAGCTTCTTACTTTATAATATTATTATTATACATTACAAAAAACATATTATATAAAATGTGGATTTTTGTAGAACAATTCATTATACTTTTGAGGTGCTCATATCCGAGAAAATCCGTCTCATGTCAAGATTAAAATATAACAATCGATCATAACTGTACGGCACCCACGATGCATTTACCCAAATTAAAAAAAATGTTGTCAATATTATAATATATATCCGGCAGTCATGTACAATTTAGTTGGCTACATTCAAAAGGTTATGACATTCAAATCAAAAATGTTCTAAAGCTTTCGCAAAAAATTGAAAAGGCATGTATAAGACAAAAAATAAATAAAAAATAGTTCACCTCTTAA
>NW_021777277.1:0-847 GCF_005508785.2 Acyrthosiphon pisum | reverse complement strand
TAAGAAAGCCAAATTAAATTTTTATGATCGTTTGAAATTCTAATTTTTACAACATTGGATATCACTCGATTTCTCATGTAGCGATTTCGTTATTTTGTTGTAATTCAAAAACGAATAACTGCAGATACATGAAAATTTTACTGAATGTTTATATTAGCATTTCCTATACACCATACAATTTTGAAAATATTTTGACTCTTTTTGAGCTGTTTACGGACATTTTCAGTTTTCAATTTTTTTAGTTTTTTTTTCTATAAATATCAATAAAGTTTTATCTGTTGGGTCAAAAAGTGTATAAATTTAATACAAAGCTCCTGATATATTGTTACAATATCAGTTGAAAAATATTAAAAATACATAGGCACAATTTTTTTTTATAAGCATTTAAAGATCAAATTTTAATTTGAAAAGTTATTTTGTGGTTAAAAATTTATAAAATGTTCAATTTTTGTATCTAAGAATTGAAAATTTAGAACAAGATTCCACGTAAGTAATTAATTGTGTTACCAAAAAATCTAAAAAATACATTTACACAGTTTATTTTTGTAGTCATTTTAAGTACAAATTTGGACGAAATTACATATTAATAAACCTAGAATAACTATTTTAGTTATTTTGTTGTGATTTTATAATATTATTCGTGGGTGCTTGAAACTTCTAAAGTATACTACTATATATCCATGATAGTATCACGGTTTGTTTTGATGTATTACGCGTTATAAGTACCTAATAGATATTATGATATGATTAATTTGGAATTTATTATAGGTACCTATTATAGGTCAATTTTTTTTTAATACCATATATAATATTATGTCTTATACCTAGACAGACATACCGTTTCCGC
>NW_021777276.1:0-1036 GCF_005508785.2 Acyrthosiphon pisum | reverse complement strand
ACGATAAAACTCTCAAAATTAAATATTAGTTACAACTAGTTCAATATTTAACGTTTTAATTTTAAAATTCTGAAATTATCTTTTGAGATATCAATATTTTTTAATATGCTATCAAAGTAACACAACGTGCAATTTCGATACCTATATTTCTTAATGTGATATCAAAGTAACCCCATTTTATGAAAAAAAAATTTAATTATCATGGTACTCTGGTGAATAAAAATATATGGGTATCAAAGTTACCCCGCGAAATCAAAGTTAGGTACCCCATTCTAATTAAAAATTTAAAGCTAATGTAATGCAGTTAGTTATAGTATTAGGATTAAGGGGTGTGTGGGGGACAAAGCCCCCCATGGACATGTGTAACATAAACTATTCCAGCACCCCCTAAATTCACACCCAATGTGCGCCTATGGTAAGTGGATATCGCTCTACTGTACAGTAGGTCACATGTTGGTCACTGTAATGGATAATGTTAAGTTTTAATTCAATGATATAATATCATTGTATGAGAAAAACGATTCTGAGCGGAGACGGTCGGACAGCCTATGATATTATTATTACTAAGTATAAGTATTTGATGATACTATTTTACGCAAAAAAAAAGTTAAAAAAATTAAAAAATAAAAACCATTGTAAAATCAATACATTCATCGTTCCACTCAGAATCTAAAAAATAAAAAACACATATCATTGTAAAACCACTAGTTTCCTCGCTCTGCTCAGAATCTAAGACTTAAGTTGCTATATCTGTATAACTTTATGTGTACCACTGTGTGTATAATAATGTATAGTATAAATGTGTGGTGTATCAATAATATTATGAGCCATTATAAACTAATGTCTATTTATTACATAATGTTATAGATATCGTCCGAAGTTTGCACAACGTTAGCATACAGTTCATACCTCCAGCAGTAGAAAGAGGACACGATGTCATGATATATTGCAATTACAATTTAGACGGAGCTCCAATGTTGTCGGTCAAATGGTATAGAGGAAGCCACGAATTCTACAGGTACTCTCCCGGGATGAT
>NW_021777275.1:0-658 GCF_005508785.2 Acyrthosiphon pisum | reverse complement strand
CACAATTTTCTTTTTTAGTCTTCGTCGAGAGTGTCGGGTAGAGTTTTAGATGATAATTTTTTGATTAGTGGATTAGTGTGTGATTAGAGTTTATTATGAAATCTTATGTAGTATGTTTTAGAGATTTAATTTAGGGTTTGTATTTTTAAGTCTTTGTGGAGGTTGGAGTTTGTTATGTACCAAGGAGCAGAAGAAACTAGACGGAGACAGATGGTCTGTAAGGCTTGTATTGATCTGATGTTGGAGGGTTTTGCGGCTCCCCATAATTGGATACTGTATGTCCATAGCGGCCTGAGTAGGGACTTGTAAATTAGTAATTTGGTGTCAATGTTCATTTTAGATCTCAATAATGGTCTTAAGAGGTGTAGACGGGAATTAAGGGCTTTTCGTTTATCAACTATGTGAGGTTTCCAGGTTAGTTTACTGTCAAGGGTAAGACCAAGGTATTTTACTTGTGTGCAAATAGGGATTGGAATGTTTTTCATTGAAATTTGAGGACAAGTTTTTTTATTTAAGGTAAACGTTATGAAGGAGGACTTGGTTTCGTTGATTTTGATTTTCCACCTCTTTGTCCAGAGGTGTATAATATTGAGGTGTCTTTGTATCCTATTTGAGGCTATAATGGGATTATTATTGGTTGCTAAAATTTCCGTGTCGT
>NW_021777274.1:0-824 GCF_005508785.2 Acyrthosiphon pisum | reverse complement strand
CAATAAATTTAATAAGCTGATGAATTAAAAAAACACAAAATTGACCCATATCATGCCATTCCTTATTCATTTTACCTGTGCAATATTTCTGCATTGTGATATTAAAAACTAATAAGCCTTAATAAAATTAAATTTTTTAACAAAAAAAAATACTATTCATAGGTAGTGTAATGTATTAATAATTATGATTTATGATTTTATGAACCCGTATCAACCAAATCTTTTCCGACAACACATTACGTCTGACCGTTGCAATAAATATTATAGTATCTACATTTATTTTCATACTATTTAGTATTTACTATTTTTACTTAAACCGATTGAAAAAATGTCGGTTTTGATTTCGATTTTGTATACCGGTTTTTAATTTTATCGATTTAGGTTTCAATTTTTAGATATCGGTTTTAGGAAATTATGATTTCGATTTTAATGTTGGATACCGGTTTTCTACTACTAGTAATACTGTTGGTTGGATTAATTATTGACGAAGAGATTGTGTTTGAAAAATGTATTTTGTGTAAAAATTATAATATACTTTAAAAGTTTCAAGTATCTACAAATATTATTTTTAAATTAAAAAAAAAAGTGGACAAATGGGTACCAGTCTGCTGTATAGTAGTTGTAATGGATGTGTTATATTTGAATACAATGATAAAAACAATACAACGAAAAACAATTTTGAATGCTTAGCGTAGTCCTTATAATATTATTATTTTTTATTCATTGCTATGAAAAAAATGACCTATGTGAAAACCTCTTTGAATCATATACTCTAAACTAATTTGATATTAATTATTTTTTTTATTAATTAAAAAGGGGAGATT
>NW_021777273.1:0-1141 GCF_005508785.2 Acyrthosiphon pisum | reverse complement strand
TATTAGTATCAACAAGATATTGTCAGAAATGACGTTTAGATATTTAGCATATCACTAGTTACTACGTCCCTACCTATTATCATCAATATTATTATTTTCTTAGATAATATTATGATCTAAATTATTTTTCTGTGATATACGGGCAGATAGTATGACTTAACATTTGTGATCAACGCTTATCATTTTTAGTATAGGCGAATTGCCTATACTAAACAACACGATAAGGCCGGGCCTCAATATTACAAAACAATATTATTTTCACCGAATAAATAAAAAACTTTCATATATATAAATATAAAAATGATAGTAAGTATTTAATTTTAAAACACAAGTCTTAGGAGGGATGTGTTATTCTGCACAAAATAAGTAGAGGGATGAAAAATGTAAGTTCAAAAAAGTATAGGGATGCCATCCCCCCGTATCCCCCCCCACTTCGACCACTGGGTCTGTGTAATATGTATAATATTTAACTGTATTAATAAATCAAAAGATTGTAATTGTTTCGGCATTTTAAATTTTGTATGCTCTTTGTACCTATTACTTAATTTTATTAATTTAGTACCTATGTATAGAAAAGCTATTGGCTATTTCCTGTGTTCAATAATATTTATGATTTTTACTATTTTAAACCATATTACTAAGTATTTATATAGATATTATATAAAAAAAAAATAACTTACTTAACTTAAGTTAGTAAGTTAATTTAAAATGTTCATATAACTTTTAACTTAACTGAATTAAAAAAAAAATTAGGTTAACTGTTAACTTAAAACTCTTTTAAATGTTTTCCATTAACTTAACTTAACTCAGTTAAAAATTATCATTAACTTTCCCAGGCTTGCATATTAGATTGTTAATTTAATTATTATAATGAATTGACTTATTCTAAAATTTAAAATTATTATTGTCTGTTGGAAATCTTTTCCTGATATATTTTAATTTGAAAGCGAGTCATGAGTGTGAAAATATTTATCGTAGAACCCAGATAATGTAGATAAAGTCTGATAGTTGATTATATTAATACTAACACAATTTGAGCAGCAAACAGCTAAGTTTGTTATGTTATGCTTTTGTAAGCTGGAGACAACAGATTTAGAAGTGACATTATCTTAATGCATAAAGAATACAATTACATTATAAA
>NW_021777272.1:0-777 GCF_005508785.2 Acyrthosiphon pisum | reverse complement strand
TGATAATGATTAATTTGGAATTTATTATAGATACCATTATAGGTCAATTTTTTTTTTAATACCATAGATAAGTATATAATATGTCTTATACCTAGACTGACATACCGTCTCCACTCGGAATCGTTTTTCTTGTACAGTGATATTATATCATTGAATTCAAATTTAATACTATCCATTATGCAGTAACCCACTTGTAACCTACTGTACAGCAGAGCGTCCACTTACCCACCTTTTTTATTTCAAAATATTTTGACTCATTTTGAGCTGTTTACGGACATTATGAATTATAATTTGTTTTAGTTTTTTTTTCTATATATATCAATAAAATTGTATTCGTTTGGTAAAAAAGCTTGAAATGGTAATACAAAGTTCCTCACGCGTTGTTACAATATCAGTTTAAAAATATTAAAAATACATAGGCAAGATTTTTTTTATAAGCATTTAAAGTTCAAATTTTGACAACATTTAACAAATTGAAAATTTACAAAAGCAGTTAGGAAATTGTTCAATTTTTATAGCTAACGATTAAAAGTTTAAAACATTTTTGTTATTAAAATTTCATAAAATTGTGATATGCATATCTAAAATTTAAAATGTTAATAATAAGTCCTTATTACTGAAATTAAAAAATAAAATTGAGCAAAATTCCACAAATATTTGTGAATGTTAAAAATTTGATGAAATTGGATATTAAATAATAACGCAAAATAACGATTTCTTATCAAACGATTTTTTTTATTGTATTGTAATTAAAAAATGAATAACCATAGTACTTGA